>NW_020527662.1:0-38033 GCF_003368295.1 Carassius auratus
TAAATCTCTGTGCATTGAACGTTGACTTGGTAAATGATTACTAACTCTGCTTCCTCTCCCTTCTTTCTAGGTGGGTACAGACTGAATGACACATTATGAAGCATCAAATGGTAATCTGTAGTGATTCTTTCCTTCTTTTCACCCACTATTGGTCATTCAGCTGTGCAGTGAGAATGCAGGGGAAAAAAAACCTGATGATAAACTCATATTTTTCTACTTAACAGTTTGCACTGCTTATTGTTATTTCATAGTACAGGCCTCAGGCTGAACAGGGAGTTTTTTTTCTCTGGTTTTAGTGTTTGTGTGTGTGTGCGGGCTGGGTGTTTTGAACCCTACGCTTAGTGAATTGTGTGTTGGTGTGTACATGACTGTCTTGGCTAACACATAAGCGGATGTGTGTGGTAAAGCTAGCTAAGAGGTCCTTCCGGTGAAACTCTGGCCATAATGAATCTTTGACACATATAAACCTTATCAGTCTACTGTCTTATTGCAATGACCTTTTTCCTGACCCTTCGCCATGTCTCTATTAAAAAAAAAAAATACCCTCAGTGCCTCTTCCTCTAAGCCTTCCTATGCCAACACTGTGTTAAACAAAAAGCTCAGACTCAACAACATTTTTATATGATTTTTTTTTTTCACATATTGTATGGAGACATATCACTTCCTGTGAGAGTGTAAAGTGAACTGTAAAGACACACTAATATCCAGTGTGTACTTGTTTATAGAGTCTGTGCTGTTAGTGAATATAGTTATTAATATGCCATGATTAGAACAAAACAGATGCATGGTTCTGTGTCTTTTAAAAGTTGCCCCTCAGGAGGTAGAAAAGAAAAGGAAGTAGGAAAGTAAGAGTGACCGGTGTGAAATGACTGTTAATGAAGTTCAACATCACAGAGAAGAACTCCTTCCAGAAAGTGAAGAAATCAAAAAGCTGATCTGGCCAGAGTCGGGTTCATGGACGTTTAATCGTTGCAAATTCAAATACACATTAGCACATTATGAAGTATCTGCATTTTTGTTGATTTTGTAGCCATGCTTCAAGCACAGCTCAGACAGAAGTCACTATCCGTGTCTCCATCCAAAGTTTTGACTTTTAACACAAAATTTCAATGTCGGATAAAACTTTGCGAATAAGCACTGTTTCCAACGTGACAAGACAATGAGAACAAAAACATCACTGCATGATAAACTGGCACTAAATATCACAAAGAAAAGTGTGAGAAGCCACTGAATATAATAATTTCATCATTCATATGTGACTTGTGCCTCAGAGCGAGCAGACGAAACAATGAATGCGGCCATTGCTTTTGTGCATGCTGTTTGGGAAGACAGTCGTGTAACACTTCTGGGAGGCAATGATACAGAAATCCTTTGATGACAGACTTTGCTCTGGCATTTTAGAATGTACATAACAACATTTAAAATGCTGTACAACAAGATCGGTCTGCTGGTTAATCAGGTTATGCTGTCCCATTGCGCAATGTCACAGGACTTATTTGTAATGTGCATGGAGGACACATTTCCATCTCCCACAATTCACATTGACCCTTTTTTGCACAGCAGACAAGAAATCACCTCAAGCGAGTGCAGAAACTTTTATGCAAATTAAGGCATTTTTCATGAGATTTGGCATTTCTGATGCGATGATTCAAAATGTGCATTAAAACAGGGTTTTGCAAATAGCTACTGTCCAAGACGAGCAGATTTCTGTTTGTCAGTGCAGCAAAAATTATGTTAACAATTTAAAGACAAGTAAAATCTGCATGGAGAAATCTTTTGGCAAATTCCTGTTCGCATGGATTCGTACTGAAAGGTAAATACAGTAAATATAACCACTCAAAAAGCACTGAAACAGTAAATATGACCATGTTCTATTATGAAGTATTATCTTTTTCAATTTTAAGCTATTAGGTTACTGGTTTTGCGAGGTAAATAAAATACGAGATTTAAGCCAAATGTTGTCAGATCCCAACAAACCATACATCAATGGAAAGTGTATTCATTTCATATGTAGTATACATTTCAATTAAAAAAAAAAATTACGCTGGTTTTGTGGTCCAGGGCCACAATTGGTATTGATTTTAGCAACAGTTCTTAAAAGAAGCATCTTCTGAAAAGGTTCAGTTGGTGTTAAAGGTTCTTTCATGGAACCAATAGCCTTTATTTTAAGCATGTAACAGACATTTCCAGCAAATTCTTGGAGGTTGAGGCCTGAACTTCTGTTTTCTTTTTCTAAATCAGCGTGAGTTGGTATGCTTGGGGTTTGGACTGCATTTCTTTTCCATGAACTCTCCCCAACCACACAGAGCTAATTTGGGGTGGGGGCCTGCGATGACATGGCAGGCTGAACGCCGGTTTCACTCTCCTTCTCCTCCCATGACCACACTCTAAATGCAGGGTGCCCTTGCTCCAGTGTAACTCACATTACCCGAACCGAAGCCCTTCCAGGGATTTGTTGTGGGCTGTAGAGCTGTTTGAAATCCCGCAACCATAAGCTTCCATTCCTCTGGAAATTGATCGGGGCGTGCCTCTGGACTGCTTCAATCACAGATGAAAAGAACAACTTGATCCTCATCCGTGTATTCGCCACTGAATTTTTTAGGGAGGCTTGAGGTTGCCGTCCACCAGAGGTACAGTGCTGGAGGTCCAAATAGGGTGTGTGTGTGTGTGTGTGTATGTGTGTGTCCACCCCTTGTGGCTTTATTAGTGGTGCAGAACCTGTTTCTGGGAGTGATGGATGAGTGGACAGAGGGTGCAACAAGGCATACTCAAACCCCCTCACGAACACATCACACTGTGAGAAGACTCAAACATACATCTTTTTTCCCCAAAACATAGTTTCAAAAGCTATATTTCAGTTGGCGGTGTGCTTTAATTGACATTTGTTTTGGAAAACAATTATGGTGGTCCATGGCTCACATGGTAAATGTGCATTTGTGGTTGTATAGACGTTTAATATGGTGCTTTTGGGGTGTAGGGTCACTGGTCATACTCTGACAGAGCGGTCGCTGTGGTTTATTTTCCTTTTATGCTTGAAATCATTCTAGATTTAGTTTATGTGGTGCTGCATGCCTGTTTTGGCCCAGGGTGTATTTAGAGGCTTAAAATATCCCCCACAAAATCTGAGCTCAATGTATCCATCTATCTATCTTGTACCCTTCATCTAGCCAACCATCCATTAGTAAAGCCCTCCGTAAAAGCCAGCTGTAAGAAACATTTTGTTTAGTGAATGTGCACAAGATATAGAGCTTGTATGATATACAGGTTTGATTTTGGTCTCATTAAATGTTTGGAGTCTGTAAGGTTTTCTTTCTTACCATCTTTGAAATAAACTTCTTCTGGACAAATATTTAGCAAAAACGGTAATGTGTAATATCTAAGTTTTCTATTTTAAAGTATTTTAAACTGTAATTCATTCATGTGATAGTAAAGCTGAATTTTCAAGCATCATTACTCCAGTCTTCAGTGTCGTAGGATCTTTCGGAAATCATTCTAATATGCTGATTTGCTGCTCAAGAAACATTTCAGTGTTGAAAACAGTTGTGCTGCTCAATATTTTTTGTGGAAACCACCAGAAAGTTATTTGGTAAGATTATAAATGGCATTACTGTCAATTTTGATCAATTAAATGCATCACTTTGGAATTTTTCTATTTGTTCATATGCTGCCTAACCTAACTTGAAACATTTACATTTTTAAAAGATACTTTCAAGGTTTGTTCATCGTTAGCTTGTTAAAATCCTTTGGAGTTACATAACATTGGTTGTTAGGCACCGTTGCTACCATGTCAGAAATTTCATAAATGACCTTTCTTAGCAGCTGATTGCATCAGCATTGACCTGCTTAATATCATTTGATGAATGAGGTGATAAAGGTCCCTATCAATCTGCCGTCTGAGTTATGATCCACCTTCTGTCATTTCTGTGCGCCTTTGTTTAATATGGCTGATGCCATTGTCTCATTGACCTTGTTGATGCCGACAGGGCTTGAATCACACATGTAATTGCTGTGTGTAATTGTTTGAGCCCTCTCCGTTTTATTGTGCTGAATGGCACCGCTTCGACTCTGTTAGTGCTTGCTAATTAGCACCGAGCAAAGGGCATGAATCAGGCTGTTAATCAGAATTAAAGACTTGATCAATGTTGTCCACAGAGGCAGAGGGCTTCCTTGTAAGTCTGCCCCCCTCTGTGACTTGTGCGCTTTTGTGTAATGTGTTACTCACTGGTTTAAAGTCTAAAAACAATGTTTTTTTTTTTTTTTGTGAACTTTAAGTATCATATAGACCAATTAATATAGACAAATTCTGCAAACAATACCCAGCCCACTGACTATATAAATTGTTATTATTATTGCAATTATTATATTATTGTTGCTTTTGTTAAAATAATCAAAAGATGGTCAAAAGATACATATTTTCTCCCAGTAGTCTGTTTTATTCAAACAGTTATGAACATGTTTGCATTTAGATACATAAACTTTGCCTGCTGATTATTAAAAAAACGAATTCTAGTGAAAGCAACAATATATTTTTCACCTTAGATCTTGAAAATAAATTAGGCTATAGCAAACTTACGTAAAAACTGTGAACTCACTGCAAACCAACATCCATAACAAAGATGGAATCACTCACTCACTTATTCCAAACTGTCCAGTCCATTCACATCTGAATCATCTATTTTCTGTGTCCACTTTTCTTTACTTCACACTTGACATGTTTTTGCTGTCACATCGTATATATCTACACTGGACGCGACAAAACACTTCAAATCATCTGAACTTTGTGTCAGCACGTCATAAATAGAACGAGTCAGCAGTTTTCTGTCTGGGATTTGTCACTCTGTGCTGCGCGTCATCCATGTAGACTGCATTACTGATTATAATAACTTCTATTGTATTTTTGTAGACACGATGTAAGTTAATGCCGCGTTAAAAATTTTATGCCATATTATTTGAAATTTTCACGGGCCAAACATTTCTGTCTTAGGCCGCCTATTAAGGAACCCTGATATAGACCAATTTGGAGTAGACGTCAGCTGCACGCACATAGTGGTGGCATAAAAACACTGGGAACAAGTGGATGGAAATGGGTAAAATCCATGGAATAAGAAAACAAATATAAATGTCTTTGAATGTCAATATCAGATCACAAATATATAATACATTAACCTGTTTTATCTCGCAAATGCATGTTGATATGTCCTAGTTTTGACTTTATAACTTGATTTAGCGCAACGATAGGGAGCCAGAAGTCAGGGATATAAACTCATGACTCAGAGCCGAGGAAGAGAATGATGAGTTGTTTTTCCTTATCAGAATTGTGAGATATGGTAAAATCTCGGAATTGCGAAAATATCAACTCAATTTAACCTTTTTTCAAATTCTTTTATTACATGGCTTCCATAGACTGCTACTTGAAAACTGTCATTTGTGCTACCAGATAGGCTCCGCTCATATAAATAGCATCACTGTCATCATAACTGGACATCGAATTGGTCTATTTGATACATCAGACATGTCATTATATCATATTATCTTATAGCAGAATATGGAACATGGAGCTCAACACTTAGTGACCCATACTGAACAAAAATATATAATTTGGTGCCATTGATTTTTTACATTCATGTGAACTAAATGTATGTTTGTATGCTGTTCCAAACATAGCCACAGTATGTGTTACTTTATTAGCAGTTTAGTCAGATGTCCCACCTGATTGGCCCAAGTAAACGGGCCCTTAATTTACATTCCAAAACACAAGCAACTCCAAAATGTAATGGAACTACCCCCAATAAAAGTAATTCAGCTAGTCCATTGAAATTCTCCTTCAGTCCCATGAGACTTTTTGTGTTAATGATATAACTTTTGTTAGGCCCCTCCTCTGCCCTATGTTCCAATCACAGCCTTCTCCTTAATATGAGATTGGCAGGTTGGTACACATCACACACTATAAATACGAAGAAACACACAACCACATATCCATAAGCAAAGTATAATTTCTAAAGCTGTTTATCAGAACAAGTCTGTATAGTATCCCCCATACTTCATAGTTTTTCCTCCAGTTCGTAGGAGTTTCTAAATAGATAATCTCCATTATGTGCCTGTAATCCTCTCAGGGAAATCTCTGGATTTTCTGACTCTCATCAGCTCTGATTCATGGCTCCAAACACCGCCTGCCTCGTAAAGGATACCATGGCGCTTTTTTTTAAACAATAGGCTTGTCTCTAGCAGTGCAGACTGATGAAAAGGCTGGGGAGAAATATTGTTTGCTCTCCCATTGATGAGCACAAGTATTTTGCGCTTCAATAAAGCCTCCAGTCGTCTCAGAGGAGTGAAAATATATGGCTGCTTTTCTCTGGATTTTCCTCGACTTTTATATGTTAGCCGTATTTTTGCAGCATTTTTCTTTGTGTTTCTGAATCAATATCTTCGTATCTCATCTGCTGGGTAAACAATAAACAGGCTCACATCCTTGCTGCTCGGGGAGAGGAGTGTTCAATCTGCTGGAGGTGACAGCGTACAGTAATGAAGTATGTTTGACAGAGCAGCTAGCGCCAGCCTCTTCTTTTACGCGCACATACACACAAAGGGACTGTTAGCTGTAGCTGGGCCCAAAAGTAATGCTCGACAAGCGAATAAATTTGTCTTTGGTGAGATAATAAAACTGAGTTACTTGTGCTGTGCCTGTAACTTAGTTAGGAACGGCAGTATAAAGTTTAAATAGATACATAACCGTGATAATCTGACTTAGACATGTGAGCGATGCGATCAGTTAAAAACAAAGACAAAAACATCTACTATACAAAACATCTGTAGCGGAAAATTGACCGTCATTTATATAGGATGTAGGAGACCGTTTGTCTCTAGCATGACACATGGAATATATATATATATATGAAAAATCACAATAATTCTTTAGAAAGATTGTTGTGTTTTATTGCATTATTAGGCTTTCATAAATTATTAAGATAGAGTACATAACTATATTATATTTATATAGCTATTTAGCCATATGTTTTATATTATATTATATTATATTATATTATATTATATTATATTATATTATATTATATTATATTATATTATATTATATTATATTATTATCATAACAGTGTGGAATTTTCTTAGCATTGAGCTATTTAAGCAATCAAGATAATAAATGAATGTTCACTAAAAGTTGGTAATATATATATATATATATATATATATATATATATATATATATATAATGGTGTTATTATACTTTTATATCTCTTTAGCAATACGAATTAATTTATATTATAGCCTTGTTATTACATGTTAAATTATATATATATATATATATATATATATATATAATTAGCTACAATATTATGTATATATTAAATAGCTACATTTATAAGGATGAATAGCTATATTATATTATATTATATTATGCTTTTTAAAATACTTTTTATCACAATTCAGTTAAATGCAATTCTTTTCATATCTTCATATATATTTTGTTTATGATTTTCTGTTTTTATTATTTCAATTCACCTATCATTAGCAAGTGTAGGAAAAGTGAATTTATTACTCTTGCTGTGGCCCACACTAAAAGGATCATTTTAAAGCACTCGATCACCACACAATTGTAAACTGCGCCACTATTCTCACGGCAGATCCATGAGCGCTTAGTCTATTACGGCGTTCCAGCTCATCTCCCTCAGTCCAAACACACACGGCAGTGTGTAGCAGCACACCTAATCTACAAGGAGAGATGGGAATGCACTCTTCTCCTGGAATGTACTGCATTATGCTTGCCTTGTTCTCCGCATTCAGGGATGGAATTGCAAAGCATGCAGTAACCAACACTATGAGTAAACAAGCTTGAAAAGCTTGTGTATTCATAATTAATGTTTTATTCTCCATAACGACAGCTTACTTGGGTCCTTGATTCAGAATGGCAAATATCAATAGCTATCAGGCATTGCCTCAAAGATAGGAATGTAACAATATAAAAATATCACAATATGATAATACCTTGATATGAAGTCCACGGTACAATTTTTATTGCGATATCTAAAAAAAAAAAACGAATGATTTTAGCAATCCTGTACGATCACTGTCACACTGTGCAACATGGATCTAATAAACTTGACTACGACATGTGTGTAGACTGTACGATGATGACACCTATTGATTATACGTACAATATGACACCCGTAACTATAAAAGAATAAAACATCATCAGCATGTGCTAGTGGTACACAAAAAGAGCATGATAAATCACACTTTAGCAGTTGTATTTTTTATGTGTGCTGAAGAATGTGGAAGCGGCAAAAGAGAAAGGCATAAGAGCTTGAGTTAAGCAGTTTTATGTTTTAGCGCCATGTCACGTTGATTTTATGTCACTTTTTTTGTTGGTTGGTCAGTAAACTTGGATCTTACCGGCAAATACACTGTGTGATGATCATAATGCATCGTAAGGCTATCTTTGACCTTGAAAACGGCCTTCTCTCTCATTGCACGACACAGGACCACTGGTTAGGAGCCAAGATCACAGAAATCGCCACGATTGTTTCACGATGCCAGTCTTTCATCTGGGAGAGCCCAAAATCGTGCAGTGCGTTCAGGGCTTAAGTCTGAAAAAAGTCAGTAAACTGGCTTGAACCTGAACTTAAAAGGGGACTTAACTCTCTTTTTAGTAACATTCACACACCAAACAAATTAGAATATAATAATAACAACAATTTTATATTATTTGTATTCCTATGACAGTAATAGCCATATATTATAAAACAATTACGCTGTAAATAAATGAAAATAAATATTTCATAGGTATATTGTTTTTGCTTTACCCTACACAATGGAAATTACAATAATTCTTTCCTTATTTCTACACTTCTTTAAACCGCTAGCTGTCATCAGTTCATTCTGCACTTTTAAGCTTTTATTTTGATGGAATCAGCAGTACAGCTTTTATTTTAAAGGAAAATTTGACGCAAACTGGTGACCCTTGCATGGCAAATGCTTTTTAAACTCACTGAACATGCAATAGTTGAGTTCACTGCATTCGTTTACTGTGAACCGAGCTGTTCTGAGGTGCAGAAAGCAACGGAATACGAGCTGATCACCTGACTGAAGTGCTTGCTTTACTTTGAAAAGCGTAGCTAAAACTTGATGAAAGGAATAAGCCGTATCGTTCATTAACACTTAATGAAGTCAGAATGTGAAGTTAGGATTGTCTTCCACCTAAAAGACTGAAAGTCATTTCCTTGCAGAGACCTTGGCTAGACAGAGCCACACACGGTGTATGATGTCATTCTGTTTGCCCTCAGGGCAGCGGCGGATACCCTCGGATAGAGGTCAGCGTGTCCCATATTCTCTCTATCTCAGAGACAAATAACTGCGATTATGGTGGAACACACACTGTGCATGGTTTCATAAGGGGCCACAGTCTCCAGTGACTTAACTAGTAGTTCAAATGAGAATCACATCCCGAGCTCAAAATGCCACATCGAATACAGATAACCAGCGGTAAATGTGTGTGTATTTATAGCTTTCTCAAACTCTTTTTACAAGAACAAATAAAGCCACAGTCTCGGGGAGTGGGGGTGAAAACATTCAGTGGCTAGAGCTGGCAGGCTCACTGTGCTTCTATATTGCATTAATATGTCCTTCACTACGTCTTTAAAGAGACCCAGATGTGAAACAGATGGAAATATAATGAAGATCAAAGCAAGTGTGGTCGAAGAATATGGCGTAGCTGGGGTGGGAGGGGGGTCGTTTGTTTTGGAGAGAGGGCACTCAACGCCTGAAATGTGGCAGTGTTTGCTATAGTGGTGTACTTTATTAGTTCCCACTGCAGTTCCACGCCAGATGGGTGAATAAACCACAACTTTCACAACCACAACAGGATATTTTTAGCTCATGCTTTTAAGAGTGGATTTTTCCTTTAAACCTTCCCTTCCGTACGTGCATTTTTTTTTCAATTTAATTGAAAACAATGACATAGAAATGGGGGTATACTCGTCAAATTATGTGATTTAGAAAATCTAAAGTTCGTAAAATGGGATCAAGTGGCCGGAAACCAGCGAACATTTAAACCATTTAATAACAAAACAAAAACAAAAGTAAAGCACCAGCCCATCACGGACGACTGCCTCACATAAAACACAAATAAAGTCCAGGCCTGGTCCTCTCTCCTCTTCCACTGTCCTTGCTCCTTCCGGAGCTCCTCCATGGGACTTGAGGTCGGTGAGTGTTGCAGGTGTTGCTCATTATCTTTAAACTCCACCGGCCTCACTACGCTCCCACAGCTCTTGGCCCCGCCCCTCTTGTCACAGTTAATTAATATTCAATTATGTACCTCCAAGTTGCTTACGTTCTAACATTCTAACCAGTTAAGTCATTTTAAACTTATACATCATGCTTCTTTTATTTACTCATTAGACATGTATATTATAGCAAACATAAAAAATATATAATAATAATAAATATATATATATATTTTTTTTCTTTTTTTTTTTTTAAGAAATTAATACTTTTGCTCAGTAGGATGCATTGAATTGATCAAAAGTGACAGTAAGACTTATGATGTTACAAAATATATCTACTTGCTTTGTTTTGATCATTTATTCCCCAAAGAATTCTGGGTAGAAAAGTTTATTCCAAAAATATTAAAAACCTGTTTTATATGCAATGATACTAAGAATAAATGTTTCTTAAGGAGCTAATCGGCCTATAACCCTGATGAAAACATATCTAACCAGAATATGCCATTATTTTTTTTTATTTTATTTTTTTTAACAGGGAAGAACGATCTTGTACAAAGACAAAATAATTGTGTGCTCTTACGGTTCCAAGTGTGTTTGTGTCAGAGAGACAGCCATTTCATTTGGCCGTGTTGCATTATGGGAGAGGTTGACACTGCCCTTTAGCTGATCGATAAAGCGGAATCTAGTCAGGAGGAATAACCATCAGCCAGAAGGAAATTGTGAGGCAGTGTGGAAAGTCACAGACTGAGAGCTTACATCAAATACGATCGATTCAAACAGTTTTATTTGATATTGGACATTTAAATCCCAGCTGTTTCTTGATCATTGTCTAGGATGCATTAAAGGTGCTCAAACTAATTTAGTTGAGGTCCATCGAGTACCAGCAGGAGGTTATTTCATGGTTTCCTCTGTTTATAAAAGCTTCTGGTTGTCCTGATGGAAATTTTGTTATGAACTCAGAGTGTGCGCTCTTTCCATCAAGAGTTCTGACTTTCAAGAAGTTTTGCCAGCTTTTCTTGTACCTCGAGGGAAAGCTGTGGCTCGTGCTAATTTTCTGCTCTGGGTGCGTTTTGGCGGGGTGACAGGCGACACGTAGCACCTTCATGGCTCAATAGAGAGAATTGGGAATCCATCTGTGAGTGAACATTAACTTGAGCAGCATCCCACAACCCTCCGACCACACCGGGGTCATTGCCTCCAGGGACACAAATTCAAGGATGTTCACAATCGAGAACTTTTGAGAAGATAGAACTGGATACTATGAGGATTCTAATGCAAAATCATTTAATAATGGGCTTGTACAGATTGATGCTTGATTAATGTCAGATAAATATTTGAAATGGTGATTTCTTTGAAGGCGCTGAAGCATAATTTCATATATTTTTATTTTTTTCATTCCAGTGAAGCTGGGAGGGAATTGACGAGTCTAATGAGTTAACAAGCCGACAGAGAGAGGTGTTAATGGTAATCAGATGGATGAAGGATTTGATTAGCCTTCATTAGTGGACTGGGATAGTGATAAACACAGTCCCTGGAAAAAACAAGCTGGCTTCCAGATGGAGGTCAAAGTTCAATTTGATGAGGGCTAGGTTATGCTAGCTCATGCCCCGATGAGCGCTACTTGGTTATCTTTGAAGTATAACTGAATGAAAAGGTGACCAAAAACCTCATGTGAGAGCCAGTGTGAAAAATTGTGAATACCTTTCAGAAGAGAGAGAGAGAGAGAAAATAACGTACTGGTGGTTTGCTAAGAGGGAAACCTTGTCCACTTGTGTCCTTGTGTCTGAGCATTCCTTTAGAACTCCCTGATTGTCACTGGGCAAGGATGGTGGCAAACACGCAACACCATTCTGCCATTTGCTGCAGTTCATCGGATGGTTTCTGAAGGGTGAGTTTGGGACGTGAGCGACTAGACCGTGTGAGGAAAAAGTGTGGATTAGACCTGGAGTGAGTTGGCAGATTGGCTTTTTGGCTTGTTTGTAAGCTGTAATGCAAGCAGTTTAGCCTTTAAAACTTTCTCATACATATTGTTTACTATAGCAACATATAAGCAATAGAGTTTCAATAATGGCTGACATAGATGAATAGCATCACTTGGAACTGTAGACTGTTATAGACTGTTATAGGTGGTGATAGTGTAATAAATTCAAGTAGGAATATTCTGTTTTTGGTACTTTTTGTAGCAATAATGTGAGTGTAATTTAATCGAGAGTCCTATACTGTAACTTAAGTTTAGTTATTTGTGCAACTTTTAGCAGGTTTTGCGTACTATTTATATTATTTATATATTTGCCTGTTGAGGATTTGTTTTAATAAACTTTATTAACAGTATTTTAATACAATACCTATATTACATACAGTATACCGTATTTGTGAAATTATTATTATTTAGGGCTGTCAAACAAGTAATCATACACATAAATACAAACACATGCATGTGTGTACAATTATCTTTTCTTGTAATTGTTTGACTGGCCTAATAAATTATATTATTAATTAGTTTTATATTTTTATATTTATATTTTATCAATAATACTAAGAATTCATTACAATCGTTCAAAAGAGACCTTAATGGCATTTATAATGCTGTTCTTTTGAAACTTTCTATTCATCAAAACTATTATTCAAAGCTGTTTATAGCTGAGATCATATGAAATAATGCGTTTTGTTTTATATTTCAGTGCCACCATTTAGCATTAGAATGATTTCAGAAGGATCATGTGAAACTGAAGACTGGTGTAAAAATGCTGAAAATTCAGCTTCGTCATCATAGGAATAAATTACATTTATAGAAAGTTAATTTAAATGTTAATATTTAACAGTAACACAGTTTTTTTTTTTTTCTGTATTTATGATCAAGTAAATGTATCCATGGTAAACTTGAGAGACTCTTAAAAACCATACCAAATCCAAACCTTTAAACAGTGGTTTATATACACACAAAAAATTCAATCGAACAACCAGTTTCAGTATAACATTTCCTGGCATTTCAATCTGACTTAACTGTATGTCCTCCGCTTGCCCTTGGTGATCTGCTTTTACAGTTTTGGAACTACAAAGTATTTTGCTAATAGTAGTGGTTCAAATGTGGGTAGTCCCATGGTGCAGTAAACTTTGTCAGTCCCTAATCTATACCACCAAAACCAATATAAACAAAAGAAGTTTAGTAGTTTTTGAGTTGATAAAAATGGCTAATACTTTGTTTTTACATGCATCTGTGTGTCTTCATTCCGTGCTGACAAACAAATCTGAATGCTAATGTAGCGCTAGTGTATGCATTATGCTAGTGTGACTCCACGCCTCATGATCGAATCTTTCAGCCACTGTGATGGATGGAATCTCCGTGTTTGTGTGAGCGCAGATCCATGTTTGGCAATTTCTCGCATGTCTCTCTGAGAGACAAAGGGCAGAGGCTGTTTGTGGAAATAACCCATGAAGACATTGGAGCAGAAGTTCTCTCGTCGCATTCAGCCCTGTCCTCGCTGCTCTGTTAACATGTCTTGCTGTCTCTCTGTGGCAGCTAACATGCATTTGTGCTCCTCGCTCTGAGTGACAATGCAGTTACAGTAGTGGAAGATGGTTATTCACACTCTCCGCCTGGAACTGATTGTCTTTTTTCTGCCCTGCCGCGTCCCACACCTCTTCATTTCTTATGGACACACATGGTCTTATGTGTCTCTTGATTTATATACTTACTGTTCTTTTTGGGGTTTGTGTATCAGTTTCACTTGCGTTTTGGAACACTTGCTAAACTAGCTTTTTTTATTTTTATTTTTTTTATTGATGTTCTTTTATTTATTTATTTTTAATCATGCACCTACTTTGCAGTTAAATACTTATTACACATATCTTGTGTGTGTCTTATATGCATACCGTAATATACTGCATTAAGTTTATTAAATTAAAGTTTGCTAAATTTAATACAATTTATGCATAATAATAATACTTTTTATTACTGCACTAGGTTTTAACTTTAGAATTTTGTAGGTAGTGGTAGCCTTGGTACTTTTTTGTAATAATAATATGATAAAAAAAAATTATGTAATTTTGTGTATTTACGTACTGTAACTTACTGTTTCAGTTGAATGTGCTTTTAAATAATAATAATAATAATAATAATAATATATATATATATATATATATATATATATATATATATATATATATATATATATATATATATATATATAATTATAAATGATGTATCATATATGTACATACACATGTAGTATTGTATTTATTTAATTATATTTTTTGTTCAAAAATAATTTTAATGATATTATTTTTTATATAAATATTTATTCATAATATATTATAGAAGGTGATAGCATAGTTGATCTGGGAATTGTATGTTTTAATTTTTGGGTACTTTTTTAATAATAATGCAAACTTAAAGAAAAAAGCATATGAAACAGCATTTACACTATTCAAGATTTTTAAAATGCAGATATTATTAGTATACTGTGAATACATTATAACTTAATTTAAAGTTAATAATGAAAATAAATAAATAAATTATAATAAAATTAATTAAACAGGCTGTGTCTTTAGGAATTCTACATGTACATGAAATGATAAAATACCAAGGATTTCTTTTTTCTCCTCATGAAATATTTAAGGTTTTTTTGTGTGTGTATTTACCTCGAATAAGCTAACAGTTGTTGGCAGAAAAAATGTCATGACTCCTCATTCGATGACATCAGTTTGCTGACCTTGAAATACTTAAAAGAAATGGAACCCAAGCACTGCCCGTCTGGTTTGGCTCTTGAGAATCGAGAGCTAATCTTTTTTTTAACAAACATCAGCGCCGTAGACTCTCATGGTTCAGTAATCCTGACTGAGTTCCAATAAAGGATTGATGCTCACTTCAGCGGGTGTGAATCCGTGGTGGGTGTACAGTGTGTACGTGGGGTGACGTATTGTGAGTGGAGTATTGATTAATGGCTGAACGCGTGTCGTGTGACATGGCTGGGGATTTGTCTGCAGGCTGAGAGCGTTTATTACCCTCCTGGAGGGAATGAGGCTTGGGGGCCACAGAAACCCACCACAACATGGGAGAATAAAAAATAAACTACTTTCAGCTACCGAGAATTAGGTGTAAAAATATAGCCTTGCTCATAAGTTTACTTTCCTTTTGAAAAAATCTAAAATCAAAGAAATGAAAAATCAGAATCAGTGTGGATGCTCTTGACAGTGCAATTTTAAATATATTTATTTAATATATATATATATATATATATATATATATATATATATATTATATATATATATATATATATATATTATTATTATTATTATTATTATTATTATTATTATTAAATATATATTTTATATATGTGCTGAGTAATGCAATAAAATGTAACCTAATGATATTCATGATTTAGAAAATCTTGAGTGGAGAGAAAGAAAGAAAGAAAGAAAGAAAGAAAGAAAGAAAGAAAGAAAGAAAGAAAAGAAAGAAAAGAAAGAAAGAAAGAAAGAAAGAAAGAAAGAAAGAAAAACATTATGAAGTTAACTGAAATTTAATTCGATAATAATTAAAAAATATATGCAATTTTTTTCTTCTTGCTAGTTACACCACTTAATGTTTTTGTGGTCATTAAATTAATATTTTTGTTTAAAATGGTACAAATGTCAAATATCACACTGACATAAGATTTCTAAGAGCTTGTCATTTACATTTTAGCTAGATTTTTTATTGATTTATTACTCCTGATGGGAGTAAGTCGTTCTGAAATGCTTTTGCTGTTTTTGTTGTTTATGCTTCACATATTTTGTAATCTTTTTCCCAAGAGGGTCAGTAGAATTTGAGATCAAACACATTTATCATAAAGTGTCTAATCCAAATGTGATTCTCCGGGCCCTTGCAGTTCCTTAGCTCAGGTTCAACCCAGGCCAACACAGGCTCCCATTTTCTACTCAGAATGCAAGGTTGACTCGGGTTGAAAATTTCAACATGAAAACGTTCGTCTTTTCAACCCCCCGGTGGCTTCAGGCAGAGAAAGCCAGTGTGAAAATGCCCAAAATGATGACAAGCAGAGTGAGAGAGCCGAGGAAGGCAGGCAATTGGCTGGCCTCTTCTCACTTCCTCCGCTGGACTTGATGGATCTGGTGCCGCGGATGATATAACTAATACTAATCTGGCTTTGTCCGGGTGCCGTCTGCCTGGCCCTTTGAAATTGGATTTGTCAGAGGGTTTATTTTTCTTTTTCCTTTTTGGTCTCTCATACCTTCACTTTGTCATTTGGCTTCTCCCTAGCTGTTATTTATTGATTTATTGATTTATTTATTAACCATTCATTTTAAGTTTAAATTCGTTGTATGTAAATGGGAAATATGGGAAATTTACAGATAGATAGATAGATAGATAGATAGATAGATAGATAGATAGATAGATAGATAGATAGATATGAATCTAATTCACATGCAGCGTAGATGTGACAATTCCTCTTCTTTGCTTTCAAATCCATTTTGGGCATTAACTGGGATGAAGGAGCAGACACAGAGGGAAAGAAATAGAGACGGAGGAAGTTATTTTTAACAGGGCCTCTGTCTTGTTCACCCATTCAGGGCTCTGTCAGGACACATGCCTGGGCTGACACCGCATTAAACGAATGATCCTGGTTTCTCCCTGCTCTATTCTTATTCTTCTAATTCTGACTCTCTGTTCTCTCTCTCGCTTTAGAATCGCACACAAACACGGGAAGTTCACAAAGCATGAATTCTGGGATTTATTCACACACGTTGCCTGTGTTGTTGTAGCACCTGTGTTGAACATTTTTGAATGAGCTAGGAAATCATTTAAGTAGAAAGGATGCATTTGAGTTGTGAGTAAAAACAATGACTTCTCTTAAGTACACTGCCGCACATTTAGTACCTAGTTAAACGAATCTGCAATATTAAGTACGAAAGTGGTGCCGCTGTTAGTGAACTTGCCCCTCATGTGCAAGTACGAATGTCTCAGTGTTCACAGATTAGCATACATCTGCTATGTACTGTAAATGAAGCTTATTGACACCTTTTACATCATTTTCTCTGCCAACTTTTTTCCTCCTGTATACCTTGTGGGATTTACAAGACTCATCTGATGCCTTTGGCTATGCTTCTTTTTGTGCATGAGTGTGTCTTAGAAATCCGAAGTGGCCTCACTTCTGTGTCACAGGCTACAGCTCGACACGTGCCTGCTGCCTGTGTGTCACACCGTCTGTCAAAGAAACACATTTGCTGTAGGTGACGATGTTGAGTGAGACTCCTGAATAAATGCTTGTCAGATTTTTGCAAACCGCAAACATTTCTAAACCTTACAGTGTGGGGCAATTACTCATAAAACATGTCTGTACAGGTTTACAGCATATTATGTGAAACATTATGCAATATTAAAATACGAGTATATATATATATATATATATATATATATATATATATATATATATATATATATATATATATATATATATATATATATATATATATATATATTGCTTACACTTCTAAATATAAAAAATATATTTTTAATATACTTTTTAAAAATACATTTCAAATATTGTATTTTGTAATTGTATTTTTTTTACTTATTGTATAGTTTTTGTACAATAAAAATTGTACAATTGTAATTATTTAAATAATATTAATTTTTTTATACAATAAACTAAGGGCTGATAAGCGATTAAAGATTTTAATCTAATTAATTACATGATCATGATCAAATTTGGCTGATAAATTATTCCTAAATGATAATATAAAGTCATTGTTGTGTAAAGCATCAAACAGACATTAAAAAAAGTAGCTTAAGCGATAAATATTTTGTTTGATTACACTTTTTGGACCACAAGGGTGAGTGCATGATGACCTAACTGTCATTTATGGGTGGTTGAACTATAAGAATTTTTATGTTTTATTTTATAATTATTACTAAGGCTATATTAAATTATTTATTTAATAAAATAATACTCTTAATAATAAACTAAAACATGAAACAATCATTTGATTCCCTCAGATGTCTGATTCATTCAGGAGTGAAGTAAATTGTTCTTTATGAATTGTCCCTTGAATCATTAGGCTTGTTCGACTTGAAGTGGATCATAACCATGAGATCGGTGTGTGCAAGAGCTTTAGAAAGCAGATGGCTCATTATGCTTTTGAATAACTCTCGCGGTACTTTAAAGTCATACACTGATCGGACTGTGTAGCGGCGCTTCAAATCCAACGCACCTATGGCCAGTGGTTCAACGTGCCAAATGGTTCACCCAATTCGTCTTAATAACACAATATTAACTTTGTATAAGATCAGTATCACATTTTCACTCGTGTGATATTGCACTTATTGCTCATATGATATTGCTTAACTATATGATGTAAATATGAGACAAAAACTCAAACGGGGGCATTTTTGCCCCTTTTCGTAAATCTTAGGGACATTATAACTACATTCTCTAGGCTCCGTCATGCAGTGAGTTGTTGCTCTGCCTCGTATTTGTAACCAATCAAATGTGAAATGTCAGATGACCAACATAGGTCTGGGGTGGGGGAAGTGCGTTAAATGCGTTAATACTTTTAACACTTTATTTTTCACCATAATTACTTAATCTTATTAACGTGTTAAATTACCAGCCCTAGTATAAATCCATATATAAAGATTTATATATATATATATATATATATAATTTCATATTTATATGTATTTTATAGAAATTTTCAGTTACCATTTTTGGTTTCTTTAAACACAGAAATTATTCTCATACAGTGGCTTCATAAAATCACGGTTGAACCACTGATGTCACATGGACTATTTTAAAGATGTCCTTACTACCTTTCTGGACCTTGAATGTGTTAGTTGCATTGCCGTCTATAGGGTCAAAAGCTCTTGGACTTCAAGAGATATATCTTAAATTGTGTTCTGAAGATGAATAAATTTATCTTATGGGTTTGGAATGACATGAGGATGAGTAATTAGTGACAGATTAAAATATATATTTTTTGGGTGAACTATCCCTTTAAGTTTATATGTTAATATATATGTAATATGTAAATAATAATAATAATAATCTTATCAAATAATTAGTTCTTAAAATTATTATTATTTTAGTGCATTCATCCCATTCAAATTTGTTTTAATTAGTCAGAGTTTGTGTGCACAGTCAATTTACACTGCAAATGTGAGGTTAGGTTGAGTGCATTGCATTGTGGGATACAGTACATATCCAAGCCAACAAAAAATCTGTGCATGTACTGCACAGAAACAGTAAGAGTGGTTTGCTTTTCTGAGCAGCTAGAATTATGGGTATCCTGACAGCTCAAACTTCTCATACTTGTATGTCAATCTTAATATCACACTGTTGTGTATATGAATGCTGTGGGTTTGTGTGGGTTTGTTTTGGAGAGTCTGGGGGTCTTTTGAGGGAAAAACAGACACTGTGTACCTCTTCTCCCCCCTCCTCATTCTCGGTTCCAGCCCACGCTTGCGATACAGATCAGCCATTATCAGCGATTAGCGCCTCCTGTTTGATTGACACCTGTGTGGTTCTGGCCGGTAAAGCCCCATGGGGCTCGCTTGGAGGAGAACCTGGAGAATCCATACTGGAGGAAGATTCACCTGAGCAGACAGTCAGACGAAAGCTGCAGTACTGCTGTTATCATACACTCACACTCATACACACACAAACACTTTTACCCAAGTTTTAAAGTAGGACAGTGAGAGTTGCACTTGTTCTCTTCCACCCACTCACTGCTCCTGTCCGCACTGATGAGATGTTTGTGAGGAGGTTACTGCTGGAGCTTAGAGAGTTTGAGGTAATCCACCCACCGCTCATACACACCAGCAAAAGAGCCTATATACTCAACAGATGCGTATGTGAGCACTTGCGCACATACACTCCCAGTTGTACTCTGCTGTTCATGTATAGTAACATATGAACAGTAATTTCTATGTTGGTCCACAATTGTGTTTATGCACTTAGTTACTACGTTTCTCTTGTTCAGTCTGATTGGGTGTAATATACCATGCAATACCATTCAGGCAATGCAATTTGTATTCTTCCATTTCCCAAATGGCAAGAGTTTACATCTGTGAGTTTTTCATACTGTTGTCTCATCTACTGGATGATTAATCGCTTACATGTGGATTTTTGGGCTCCAAACATCAGCATATGTATATATATAATTTTTTTTTTTTTTTGCTGGAATGCGTGATTGGCCAATTTCCAATGACATTAAACTGTATAATTAACTATTTTACAAACCGATTCCCAGCACAGTTTAATTTGTATCTCATTATAAAATTCTGTTTATTTTGTGTTGTTTATTACATGGCTAGTTACCAAGTTAAATGGATAGTTCACCCATAGTTCACAGGCTCCAGTTGTAACAATGTCCTTGCTATCTTTCTGGGCCTTGAATGTGTCAGTTGCGTTGCTGTGAATGCAGGGTCATAAAACTCTCTGATTTCATCAGAATATCTTAATTTGTGTTGCGAATATGTATGAAGGTCTTACAGGTTTGGAACTAGTGTTGATTTTTGCATCCTGTTTTAATTTTAGTTTTAGTCTAGTCTTTGTGTGAAGCTGTCATTCTAGTTTTTATAAGTTTTAGTCACGTTCATACTCTTTTTAGTCTAGTCTAGTTTTAGTCGAGGAAACCTGATGATATTGTAGTCTAGTTTTAGCCAACGAAAACTGATGACATTTTAGTATAGTTTGTCAATATTTTTTTTATTTTAGTCTCTTTTTAGTAATGCCGTTCTATTTAATCCATTCAGTACAAGTACCTAGTAGTATAGACGAAACCAAAATATTATTTTAGGCAAACCCATTTCAAACAAGGTTATCTTATTATATTATTGTTACCTTATAGACTCAAGAATACATCCATTCCAGACACAGAAGACTGTCTGATTTGAATTTGCAACATTTATTTTACTAACCAAACATGTTAGAAATACAAACACATAAATGTAAATAAAAACAATAAAAAAATAAAATAAATAAATACAAAATCAGCAAATTCTTTGGCCGGCCATCGGTCCCTTTTTCTGTGTCAAGGTTGATTTATACTTGATGTGTCCGCAAGTTTGCTTGGGTGAGCGTGGGAAATATGACATCATCACTGTCTTGTCAGAAGTTTGCTTTGAGTGTGAGTGAAATCATTTTGTGAAGCGGAGTGCACTGCATTTTTTGCACTTTCTGCATAGCTCCGCATTTGAACATGCACAAGTTCAGGGAGATTCTAGCCAAACCTGCACATCTGTGCCCGCATTTGTGTGAAACACAAGCAGTTTAATGGGAAGTTCAAACTCCATCAGGTTCTTTTTGACTGAATACATTTTTTTGCAAATAGTTTAAGATTGTTTTAAGTTTGTACATAAAGACTTGTACTGGAAAATGACTTCTAACTGGTGATGTCTGACGGTTATAGAGGACAATTACTCCTCTTCTCTCCTCTGTCATTTCAAAGAATAGTAAAATGGCGAACGTGACAAATATAAAAGCCTCGTCTGTTTGGGAAGGTCCACTCAAAGTCAGTGGTGCCAGAAGAAAGTATAAATCCCACTTAACTTTGTTTGTTGTCGTCTTCCAAATAATGCAGCTAGTGGGGCTTGAGGAAGTGACGTTACCTGTGTCTGGGTACTGCAAACTGATGCAGCCCTTGAAGCAGAAATACTGGTATATAATAATAACGCAACTAAACAAGACAAGATAACTTTATAACATTTCGTCTCGTTTTGGTCAATGAAAATTAAGAGACATTTTAGCATATTTCTTATTCTTTAAACTACATTTAGTTTTGGTTTTTATTCGTCAACAATGACTACGTTTACAAGCTGTTAAAATTCGGGTTATGGTCGGGTTAAGGTCACTATTCGGGTTTCTGAAACATTCGGGATAACCCGTTTACATGCGTGAGCAGAGAGAGTTACTCCTGTATACATGGAATGTGTAATCAGTCGCCAATATCCCGATGTAAACGGCGACACAAGGTTAGCGTCTGGACTTACGGACAACATTAAGACGCAATATGCTTAATTTCCGATTCTTCTTCCTGTATGGTAAAAGTGTGGTGCTGTGCTGCGTCTCGCCATGTTAACCTCGACTTGTTTACTTCTGCTATACTGCACGCAGGTTTTTTTATGCGCCGTCTCTACTCAAAAGACCAAGATTCCTTGCGAATAGAACATGCGCAGAACACACATTTTGATGGGGATACGCCGAAACGCGTTTACAAGACCAAATATTCGGGTTAGAAAAGGGGTACCCCAGGTATAATATCCCGGTTTTTAAAAACCGGGATATGAGCGTATCCGGGTTTTTGCCGGTGTTTACATGGCCGTGCGCGACCGGGTTATTGCTAATATTCTGGTTTTGAACAGGTTATTGGCTGCATGTAAACATAGTCAATATTGCATTATATGTTTAACTATAGTCATTGTCACATGACCAGCATTTACGTTTTATTTCGTTTTCGTCACATGATTAAGGTTCGTTGACGATGATATTTAGTCATAATTTTAATTGATGAAAGCAACACTATTTTGAACTACATGGGGGCGAGTAAAGCATTACAGAAATTTCATTTTTGGGTGTTAGCCCTTGTGAAGGTCTTTAAAAAAACGGAGTCTGAAATTTTCGTATGTGTTTTTTCATATCCGTCATCGTCACGCACAGAAGACTTGCACACCAAATCAAAAGGCTTGCTAGAGATGCAAAAACGCAGAAAATCAAGCCCGATCCTTTTTTTTATAATGGATAAAAGATTCGGAGGCATTGTGTAAATGTCACTGATGCAATGTGAAGTTGTATTTATTTTTTAACGTATGACAATTTCGGGGTCAGTGTGCAAAGACAGCTTTCGTATTTTGCCACATACAGTAGAATCAATGTGTCTAATCCAATGAATTTTCAATTTGAGAGACAATAAATTCTGAGAATATATTACCTCCACTAGCCTCCCAAGCCTTCTGTGTCTGCTGATGAAAACGCACTGATCTTGAACAATCCAACAGATTGTTACAGTACACAGGTGTGAGCCGAAAGCGTTCCCCACCACGGCACTTCATGTTCAACATCTGTTCTGATACCTCTGCAAAGGCGTCTCTGCTTGAGCAGCTCGTGATCAATAAACCCAGGCACCCGTGGAATTATGATAGATTAAATACCTCTCCATCTTCACTCATTCTTCGCCTATTCATCCATCCATCCATCCATTCATCCCACCACCTATCCATTAATTACGCACTCGCCTAGAATTCTGTACAGGTATTTGCGCTGATGATAAAAGGAGACGTTATGTTCCACTTGCATTCCAAGGATTCTTTGAGTTAGACAAATGATTCTACGGTACAACTTGGAAGAAAAAAAGAGTGAAAAGCTATCAGACATTTCTCATATGTGAGGGTTCATCGAGTGAACTTGCAGTGATGAGGTAATTAGAGTTTGATAAGGTTATCTGTATTCATCTTGTGAAGAAAGAGAGCGAGACTTAGAGAACAAAGGACTCAAACTGCTCTCCATAATGTATCAATCAGCTATTTCCTGGAAGTTCTCAGAAAGATCTATGCACTCCCTTCACCTGCCTGCTCACATTAGGCCGAGTCCAAGCCCGTTTTCTCCCAGAACTAAGATCTGCTAATCCACTCCCTCATCTCACACACAAGCTCCTGTCATGTATTTTTATTGCTTATGTGGATCAAGGACATTATGTTTTTTATAGGAACCACTGAGTAAAGATATCAGCCTTTTCTTCTCAATTTGCATTTACAATATGTGTCAGTAAATCACTCATTTACAGACTGCACCTTGTTGCGTATCGGGTGAGGTATTAGTTGCGTGTGTCTCAGGTCCCACTTGAATGAGTTCAGTCTTCATGTCAAGGTAATTATTCTGGTCTTTCATCAAACAGGAAATGAAAGATTATTCTTTCTAGCTCCGCTTTTTCTCTCTCTCTTTCTAATTTTGTCTCTTTCGTTGGCCCTCCCGGCATCATGGTAAGCATGGAGTGCTTGTCCGTGTGTGACCTCTGACCCCTTCCGTCTGAATGTTAATTACTTATCATTGTTGCTCTAGTGTTCACTTTGACGTAGAGCTAATTGGTTTCCTTGATCCTGTAATTGGGACTTTTGTTGCAGTTCTCGCAGGCCATGGTTTTGAAATGTACTACTTTTTCTGACACTATTTGAACATGGTTGTAATTACCAATCTTTTCTTTGTTTTATATTGTCTGGTAATAAGACAGCGACACTGGGTTAAATTTATTTATGCTTGCTTTTAGTCACATACATTGTTCCCTTAATAAGTTTATTCATTACATTTTCTGTGTTTGTACTGTACATCATCTACATAACTGGTTTCCAGATTAGGGTCTGGGGGTCCACATGGGGGTCAGTAAAAAAAAAAAAAAAGATTTCTTTCTAAACTGTTTCTCACTGCCGCAACATGAATGATCACAACACTACGGAAATCGAGGAAGTTAATTTATGATTTACTGGCTGGGTGAACCAAAGAAATAAAAGCAAGCTATCTGTACCATATTGAATTGAATAGCATCATAGCTTTGTCCCCCCTTTGCGTCATATTGCCTTGAATCACATTGTTGAATCAAATCAAAATTGGATCACACTGCATTGTAATAGTGTTGAATCATATCGCAATGCATCGGTAGCTGCTTCTTATGTATCTTTAATGTATCATATCATTGACTATGCATCAAGATGCATATCACATCAGCCTCAGTTATGAAGATGCACATCCTTAATGATAACATATAGCTGGCTTTATATTTTATTTTTCATCATACACCAATAAAATTTGTTTAAACAATTTTTTTCACTCAGAAATGGTCTAAAATAGTATTTTCTTGTAAATCATACAGATAACTAAATAACCGTGTTGTCCTTGGCACTGAAACTCCCTGGCCTAATAATATCTTTAAGTGTAATTTGAGCTAAAGCAGCAATATTTCTGATGGTTATAATTATATTGTAGTTTATTGCTGATGAAACGGCTTTCCCTGTTCAAGCAAACAGGTACTTCAAGATTAAATGTAAAAGTTTAAGAAACAGTCCATTTCTATTCTTTCTGTTGGAAGTGTGTTTCCATACATTGTATACTTCATGTTTTCTTGCTAGCTCACAACCTTGTAAAATCACCCTTCCGTGGTGCTATATATTGCACTTTTGCTGTGGAGGTCAAAGTGGCGCTTGTGTTGAGAGGTGCGTTTGAAGGCCTGACGCAAGCCAAGTGAAAGGCCTTTGTGATTCCATCGTCATAAGGCATTTCTCTGTCTCGGCGAGTCCTCTGTTGTTGTGAGTTTGACACAATGCTGCCCTCTCGTCTCATGTCCCTGTTTCTGTGTTTGATGGAGGGTGCGATGTCAGTCAGAACAGCATTCAGACTCTCCTGTGGGACTTATAAAAGCTCGGCCCTTGCCCACAGAAACACATAACACATCCGCTAATGTCTGTTTGCTCCTGTCAGTAGCAGACTAGCCTGGAGCAGACCAGGGCTGCTTTAAATATTTAACACACCAAGATCGTGCCCTGTCTCCACTCGAGAGGCATTACGGCCTCAGAGTCCCTTCTCTTCTCACTGACTGCACACTGCTTGTGCTCTGTAGCGTGATGTTTTACAGGAGTTTTATGGAGGTTTAGTTCCCGTGAGGTGTGGACCGTGAAGTGTGGGGTCGTTTGCTTTTTTTTTTCTGCTTGCTCTTATAAGGTCAGAACTCTGTGCTTTAGTGCCCCCATTGGTGCTTTGGAAACCTTGTAAAAAGGTGAACTAAACATGCCTCTGCAGTCAGAGTTATACAAGTTTTGTGTCTGACAGTGGCAGAATATTATTTCATATTTGAGAGTGTTTATGCAATAAAATTGTTAAAATTGTTATCAGGTAAGATAACTGGCACAAGATAAGATAACTGGTACATTAATATAGAATATAATATGGAGCGTGAGAGGCATACCTGTATATACTGTATGTGAATCTCACAAAACTAGTCAAGAACCTGTCTAGATTATGTTTCAAGTGAAGAAGAAAGTATTGTTTTTAAATGGCCTGTTATACCCAGGAAATTCTTCTTTATGCTGCATACTATCTAAATGCTGATATATATATATATATATATATATATATATATATATATATATATATATTAGGGGTGTAACGATACGCGTATTCGTATTGAACCGTTCGGTACGACGCTTTCGGTTCGGTACGCGGTACGCATTATGTATACCGAACGGTTCGTTGGAGTAATTAATTATATTTGAAAACAAAAAAAAAAAGAGAGAGAGAGAAATATAATGATATGCGTTCAACAAGGTAGCCCAATAACCCAAACAACGTAACAGGCAACGCCCCTGACACTCCCGAAGAAGAAAAAAACACCATCTTATATGTTTATGTTAGGCTACTCAGCAGGCGCTCGCTCACTCAGTACGCGCTGAAGGCTCGTTGCAAAATAGCCAATGCGTTTAACAGACTAGAAATGAGAAGATCCTCCAATAACCAACAGGTCTGGTGTTTGGGTGCACTTTGGATTCCCTTTAAGCTATAATGGTGATGGCAAGAGAGTGGTGGATAAAAAAACAACGGTATGTCGCATCTGCAACATGACAGGGTACACCAGCGGGAATAAAAAAAAAAAAAAAAAAAAAAAAACACTAGCGGGAATATCTGGGATATATGCGTCAGTACTATCTGGGAAAAGACGAAAAAAAGGAGAAACATGCACGCAGCAAACTATCCCTGCAGCATTTAGAAACTATAGCTTACAGGGAATCCAACCCAAACACCAGACCTGTTGGTTATTTTAGGATCTTATATTTCTGGTCTGTTAAAGGCATTCGACATTTTGCAACGAGCCTTCAGCGCGTGCTGAGTGAGCGAGCGCCTTAGGGGCCGTTCACATATCGTGCCTAAAAACGCGTGGAAAACGCTAAGCGCGTCTTTCTCCTGAGGCGTCTGTCTTTGCTAAGCAACAATGACGTGCTCTCTCCATGAGACGCGGAAATTTCAGCGAAGGATAAATGGATTTGCAGCTCTAAAAATCGCTTGCAGTAGCTCTGCTACTAAATTTATTTCAAAATTGCAATCCATATACAACTATGATCAGCTGATCCTTCATCTTGGCTGAGCTCTCAACGTTGTTACGGGAAAGGATGAAGCTGATTGGTTAGTTCTTGTCACATGACCCGCGGTGCGCTTGCGGCATTCTGAAAAGTTGAGATGTTTTTACATTTTGCTGTATCTAAAACGTATCGAACCGAACCGAACCGAAACCGTGACATCAGTGTATCGTATCGAACCGAACCGTGAATTTTGTGAACCGTTACACCCCTAATATATATATATATATATATATATATATATATATATATATATATATATATATATATATATATATATATATATATAAAAATATATATATATATATATATATATATATATATTAGGGGTGTAACGATACGCGTATTCGTATTGAACCGTTCGGTACGACCCTTTCGGTTCGGTACGCGGTACGCATTATGTATACCGAACGGTTCGTTGGAGTAATTAATTATATTTGAAAAAAAAAAAAAAGAGAGAGAAAGAAATATAATGATATGCGTTCAACAAGGTAGCCCAATAACCCAAACAACGTAACAGGCAACGCCCCTGACACTCCCGAAGAAGAAAAAAACACCATCTTATATGTTTATGTTAGGCTACTCAGTCAGGCGCTCGCTCACTCAGTACGCGCTGAAGGCTCGTTGCAAAATAGCCAATGCGTTTAACAGACTAGAAATGAGAAGATCCTCCAATAACCAACAGGTCTGGTGTTTGGGTGCACTTTGGATTCCCTTTAAGCTATAATGGTGATGGCAAGAGAGTGGTGGATAAAAAAACAACGGTATGTCGCATCTGCAACATGACAGGGTACACCAGCGGGATTACAAAAAAAAAAAAAAAAATAAAACCAGCGGGAATATCTGGGATAAATGCGTCAGTACTATCTGGGAAAAGACGAAAAAAAGGAGAAACATGCACGCAGCAAACTATCCCTGCAGCATTTAGACACTATAGCTTACAGGGAATCCAACCCAAACACCAGACCTGTTGGTTATTTTAGGATCTTATATTTCTGGTCTGTTAAATGCATTAGACATTTTGCAAGTGAGCGAGCGCCTTAGGGGCCGTTCACATATCGTGCCTAAAAACGCATGGAAAACGCTAAGCGCGTCTTTCTCCTCCTTTCCAAAGCGCTCGGGCAGAAGCGCTCATGAGGCGTCTGTCTTTGCTAAGCAACAATGACGTGCTCTCTCCATGAGACGCGGAAATTTCAGCGAAGGATAAATGGATTTGCAGCTCTAAAAATCGCTTGCAGTAGCTCTGCTACTGAATTTATTTCAAAATTGCAATCCATATACAACTATGATCAGCTGTTCCTTCATCTTGGCTGAGCTCTCAACGTTGTTACGGGAAAGGATGAAGCTGATTGGTTGGTTCTTGTCACATGACCCGCGGTGCGCTTGCTGCATTCTGAAAAGTTGAGATGTTTTTACATTTTGCTGTATCTAAAACGTATCGAACCGAACCGAACCGAACCGTGACATCAGTGTATCGTATCGAACCGAACCGTGAATTTTGTGAACCGTTACACCCCTGTAAGGGAAACAGGTCAATTTAGCTCAAAGGGAATCATTTAAGATTTTAAAGGGAATTTTGAACAGAATCACTGTTTCACGGCTGTTCACGGAGACGCGCCTGCGGTTCAGTGAACGAGCCGTTTAACATCAAATCTGCGCTGGATACTAATATCCAAACTATAGTGAAACCACTATCAATTAGCACAGTAACAAGATCGGCAGTTTAAGACATTAACTTGTAAGCACAAAACACAAGATACTTCTCTTTTCAATATGAATAAGGCTTTATTAGATAAATCTAAGACATGTAAACTAATCAAACACATAAACGCACGCACACACACATTCACACAAGTTGCAGGAAGGTCGAAAGTTAGGGAAAGATGAGTTTAAGAGAATGGAAATATGTAATCCCAAGTTTACAGCAATACGTTAAATTGCATAGACATGAACAACCATCAATCACGTAATTAGCCTTTGCATTGAGTTCCTCAATGTGACTAAAATTATATTAGATACACCAGTACAACAAATATCTGGGGATACGTTGCCTTAGTTTCCTGTGAAAGGGACTCCCGTTGAAAGGGGTATCCCGGTGTCGCTGATTGGCTGGAAGTTCAGTAGTGAAGTGACGTCTTGGGAAGCCCGTGGTTGTTGGGCGTTGGCTGACAGTGCAGAGTCGTGTGCGCTGGTCGAAGTTGAACGGGCATCCGAGGTCAGGCGTTGGAGACTCGACGTTACAAAACTTAACTCAGAACACGAAACTCTCAAACGGAAAAGAAAAGAAATAAAGTTTGACGAGACTAGGTTGTGTTCCTTCTCATAGTAGCAGCAGTAGGCAGGCACGCTGGAACCGCGCTCAAAGAACAATGACGACTAACCGCATGGCTAGATGCTTATAGCTAAAGCTAGGTAGCAAAGCTACAAGCTAAAAGCTAAGAGCAGGCATGACTGATAGCAGCAGCTAGACTAGAACTAAAAGCCGACTAAAAGCCGACATGGCTAATAGCAGCAGGCAGACTAAAAGCAAGGCATGACTAAAAGCAAGATTTAATCGTGTCCAAAGTATTTAAACTTTCCTGTTGGCCACCCCTCAAATGTTGCTTTGACCAATCAGATATGTTCTTGGGGTGGGTATCATAAATCATTTGTTTATCTTACCAAGCATGTGGTTCTTGCCTCACAGGGTCTAATTTTGGACATGATTCCTATAACATGATTATGATATATTTTACAAATAAATGATTGTCAGGACAATATCAAGCAAGAAAATGCGATTATTTGAATACTAGACATGACTAGGTATCCTATAGTTATCAAAAGACATACACAATAAGTGATTATACATGATAGTCAAATGTGTGGGTTACACGTAAATGAATATGGAGTTAAGCAATGGAATGATTCATTCATAAGTCTTTTTTGAGTTCATTCTGGTCCATATATAATGTATAAAAAGGGTTTCTTTGCCATTCTCTGGCAAGACTTTTCTGTGAAGACAAAGGTTTAAAGCCCTTCCCCCTTAGGAATTTCAGTCTGGTTTCACTGGCTGGGGGGGGGAAGTCAATGCAAGTATTTAACTTGATCTCCTGGGTTTACATGTGATGTCCAGCGTTGCATTCCAATCACGAACAATAAATTTGACAATCTCTTCTTCGAATTAAAATTGTCAATAATTGTTCTATTGGTGTTAATGTTGAAAGCTGTTGTGTGAACAAGTTGGTTGGTTGGTTATCTTGCCTGGTTCTTGTGGCACTAGAACTGATTTATGACTTCCTGAGGAATTCAGCTCATGTTTCAATGCACACAGCTCTGATAGACTCTTTGATTTGTCTGATTTGACTCATTTCTGCTACATATATCCCCCTTTCGATCGGCGAGGTGTTTAGGTGAAGACATCGTCGATCGCTGGAGAAACAAAGGCAGAAGAAGCAGACAAACACAGCAAACAGCAAGACAACACCTCCATGACAGTTACTGTACTGGTGCAGGCATCAGGTTATTTAGGTACACGTGGTTAAGTTCAATTAGTCAATGTAGTTTAGCACATTGAGGATAGTTTAGATCGTCTTGGAAATTGTTTTTATTTTGATTCATCAATCAAATTTGTAGTTAACTTTGTTTGGTTCTTCTAGGTTGTCTTACTTTACATGTTTACCATTAGTTTTCTAGTAATTTCATTTTCAATTCAATGAATTGACCTATCATGCATGGAGCTCTCTGGCTTCCATTCAGTTTAGAGTGGCTTGCGGATATTAGGTGTTGCAAGTCAATCCTAATATCAGACCTTCGACCCTCGCAGGGTGTCTAGGCGTTTCACCTACTCAGGAAAGAGGGGAAGGAGAAGGATAGGTAAAAGAAGAACAAAACAAAACAAGGCTGCTGTGGGTTTTCCTAGCATGTGTTACAACTACTATTGAGCTAGGATGTCAGGTGCAGCTAGTGTGTCGTGAACCTTAACTTAGTGTCAGGTGTTCTACCTATTGTGAGGATGGCTGCACGTTTCTTCATGGTGGGTATGTGTAACTTTGTTACGCTAAAAGTTGGATATTCTACCTGTGGGAAGAATATGTTTGTTGACTGTGTTATCAGTAGATGTGTTTACCTCTGGGTGTAGGTAATGTTGTGTATTACTGGTGTAGTGCATGTGTGGTCAGATCTGTTCAAGTCTGTGTTGTCTCCCCCTTTTTCTAGCATGTCACTTAAGACTGGCTCTCAGCATCCTTGGCTTGGATGAGGGCGTGTCCATGGTCTAATGAGGGGTCAGTCCAGCAAGGCAGGAAGTTCTTTAGCAGACAGTCGGAGGCAGTTTGGCATGGCTGTGTGAAGCTGAGTTGCAAAACTTGTCTCCTATGTTGCATTCTTCTTGTGATGCCTTCTGGCTGTAGCAGACTTTCTGACCTTCTGTGCTCTGGTGGTTGCTGTTGCACAGACAGGGAATTTGGAACTTGGAGTTGGAGTTCATTTGACAGTTTGTTAGTGACTGAGGTGATGTCCTTTAGTACCTCAGATTTTTCATCAACAGTTGGCCGTGAAAGACTTGTTCATTCTGGGTTGTTGTTGAACAGGTGCTTGTCATCTCTGATGTGGTGCACCAGGTGATCACCGGCCTTTCCGTTCTGTCGCTGGTCACAGCGAGCATGACTCAACTTTGTGGTCATATGCATGTAAATTGTCTTGAAGGAACTCTCTTAGTTGTTTCATGACTTGTTCCGTGTCTTCTAATGGTAAGCGGTTATGTTCTTGTGCATACTCAGCACTGTGCATGTCTGAGTGGTGCTGAGGTGGGTTTTGTTGTCGCTTACCCACACGAGTTGCTCTTGGATGAGTCAGCTGATTACCTTTGGATATCTGGTTAGGTTTCCAGATGTTCTTATCCTTTTGGTTTCTTGAGAAGCGTGGCTGGTCCCATGGATTTTTCCAGCAGTTGGGCTGAAAGCGGTCGTGGATATGGGCGTCACGTTCTCTGTGCTCTTGATGGAAGACTCTGGTGTTGTGATGCCACTGGGTGGCGTCCAGTGCAAGGCTTGAGTCTTTGTTGACAGAGTTCAAGAGTGTGGATGTTTTGTTACCTTTCTTTGAGGCCAACTTCTGCTTGTTATAGGCCTTCTGTGTTAGGTCACGCAACTGTTGGATGGTCATGGAGTTTCGGACAGGCCATGACACCTAGATGGTGACTGACTCCAGGGTGCAGATTCTTTAGGAAGAGGGTTTTGAAGTTCACATCCTCTTCAAGGTCAGAGTTGTTGTGTGCACCAAAGTAGGCTTGTCGGAGTCGGTTTGTAGTAAGCTTGTGGAGTCTCTTGACGACCTTGTTTGGTTTCCAAGGCAGTTAACAGTCCATGTTCAGACTCTGGGTCGGTAAACTCTTTAATCAGGACCTCACGAAGTCGCTGGTAGTTTGACTTGGTTTGACTGGGCTGTCGATCTAGAAAGTTTCGTACCTCGGAACTGGACGTGGCTCTAAGGAGGTATAACCAGTCTCTGTCAGTCACATGAGGTCTCACTTCCAGGTGAAATTCGATATCTCGCAGATAAGCTTGGATGTCGGGGCTCTCTGTGGAGTTCGGGTTGAACCTGCTGATGTTTTTAGACAGCTTGTTGAGGTCTTTGATGGTCATCCCGTGTGCAGCTTCAAGGCCTTGGACGGGAGGTTTTCTTTCGTTGGCAGGAAAGGGTTGTGTGGCGAAGGCAGGTGAGGTTTTGGGTTGTGGCCCTTCGCTCCTTTCGTCACATGCCAGTTCTTGGACGTGGGACTCTGCTCTGCTCAGCAGTGATGAGGCTAAGAGATGTTTCTCTTTTCTTGGCTCTAGTTTGTGCTTGTAAGCATTTTGGAGTTCTTTTCTGACCATGTAGAGCTCATCGTTGGTATCATCTAGTTGTTGGGTCAGATTGTCCATTTCAGTTCTGTACCTTTCAAGGTGGTCTTTCAAAGCACTGATTTCAGAGTTCTTGTTTCTGATGTCTAGCTTGGCTTTCTCTAGTAGCTGTTCGGCATACTGGAGTCTGTTTACCAGGTCTTTCTGAGCACCCGTTGCATGTCGCTGGTCGAGCTGAGCTGCTGCCAGGGCTGCTAGGAGCTTCATAACTTGTTCTGTTGTATCCTGCTCCCTCTCGCTGGGTGCTTTGAGTTGATTTTGAACTTTCACTTCCAGCTTGTCTATGCGACGTTGAGCACCTGTCAGCTCCTCTTGAAGGTGGGTGATGTGCTTGTCGCTCAGTTTCAGCTGGGTTGTGAAGGCATAGCTTAGTGAGCTCGTGATCTTGACTAGCTCCTCGTGGTTGTTGTTCTGGCTTGAATCTTGTGTCAGGAATCTTCTCAGGATTAGGATTATTATTAAAAATAATAACAGTTCAAATGTCTTTGGAGTGAGGCTGTCTGTTATGCCTCTCAGCCAAATGTTCACATCTTCCCCATGGGCAATGGGGTCTGCAGTCTGCGGCATGTTGGCACGCTGGGGAGAAGAGAGACTGACACAGATCTGTGTGGAGTAAAAAGCCTATGTGTGGTGGGACAACTAAGTGTTGTATCAGTGATTGTGAACCACTAGTGAAATGTGGTGATGACTGTGTTGGTCTCAGGGTGTCTAAGTAGACTAGAGATGCGAAGACTTTGTCACTCTAATGAGGAAGAGGAAAAGAGAGACAGAGGTGAAAAACAAATTCAAATGACAAGCAAAATTTCTGTTTTTCAAATGAGGAAAATTATTTTTTCCAATTAAATGTTATCAAAAACGTAAATAATATTATTATATTTCTTGCTTTGGACAAAAGAATACAATAATAATTCTGATATCTCTTTCTTAGTCTGACAGGATTGACACCGTACACCTTTCAGTTGGACCGCTCACCAGGGAGTCAGCCGAAGGCGACAGTTGCTCAACACGTATCTCTATTAAATTGATCTCAACGATGGATGAGATGCTAAAACTTGGAATGCGTTTCCAAATTTAGGGAGGTTAGGAAGAACAAATGAGAGGATGATTACAATCAAATTCATAAGGATGATTCGTCGTCTTTGGCACGATTGTGTATTTACTTCACTTAGAATTGATTGATGGTTCTTACATGTCCTACAAATGTAAAAAGAGAAGAGGAAAGTAAAGGAGAGAGAGGACGGAGATGGTAAGTCTCAGAAGCGGTTACCTCAACTACAAGGAGAGCGTTGTGTTAGTTGCTGCACAACTAATCAAACAAAATAAACTTTAAATGAAGAGAGTTGTCTTTCTAATTTATTTGAACTCGTAGTGAGGGATAACAATGTCTCCTTTTAGGGGCTCAGGTTTGTCGTTCCCAGGCTAGGATACACAAAGTAAAGAAATGGTAAGAAAAAGTAAAATTAAAAAAATTAATAAATGGGGCAAAATATGCAAAAATGAAATAAAAAAAAAAAAGGAAATCAATAAGTAAAACAATAGTGGTTAAGTGTATAACCAAAATAGGAAGAGGGGTAAAACGCATTCAAATAATTAAAGGTCTGAATAGCATATATTCAGATGGGTAATAAATAAATTAGGAAGAATAAGTTTACTTAAACTTCCAAAGTTCAAGGCTTATTCATTCCTAAAATAATAAGACCCAAAAGAGAATACTAGAAATAAAAGATCATATGAAATGATCTGAGAGGGAAATTTTAAATGATTCAAAATAAATTTAATTTTTCAATTAAATTTCAATTTGACAATTAATAATTGTGAGTCAGTATTTCCTTTCTAGTAAAATGAAAATAAGTGGTCTAGTGAGAAAAACAGAGCGATAAAAAGAAAGAGACTAACAAGTGTTAGTTAAGATGTTGAAAATGGTTAAATCACGTCAGCGTTGCCCAAACACACATTATTCTACCACTGGATGGTAATGCTAACGGCTAACCTTTGAGGCTAGTGGCTTTAGTATAGACTTCAATGTAAATGCAATGGTTTCGTTAGCTTAGCGACACCGCAGAGTTTGTGCGCTGCGCGTGCACAGTTCAGAGTTGCTCCGGAAGTACGTTAGGCTTCCGGGTCACGGTCGTCACTATGGCAACCAAAACACATTCTAGTGGATCAGCACATGAATCGTTGCATTGTTGCAAATACAGTTAAGCATGTTACATGAAATGTCGGCTCATTTCAACACTGTACAAATAACAACACCGCCTTTCAGTTGGTTTTGCGATGTGGCACTTAAACTCTCAGTTTGTATAGAGTTAAATTTATCTTAATTCAAATAGCAGCTTCCTGCTGTAGTTAAGGGAACACAGTTATATCAATCTCAGCAATTTGAATCTCCGTGCCAGTTTTTCTGGACACAAACATAAAAAGTTTTCCTTCGCTGTTGGTACACAGGTTAAACTTTACTTGATCAAGCTTTTAAAACACTCCATTCAATTACTCTCGGACACACGCAGTGTTACGCGAGATTGCATTCACTTTGTGAACGAATACAAAATGGGCAAACATTGTGTCTCTAATGTTAACGTTAATTTTAGGGGAGTAGAATATTCAAAATTTGATTCGGCAGTGGAACACGCACTGGCAATCAAAGCTATATGAAATATGAATACGGGGACTTTGATAAATAGATTGAGGAACCCGCCTCAAAACTATTCTTTATTCACCGATTTATATCCCTTTTGAAACACTAACAGTTTAGCTCCGTTCAGCAAACAGTGACTGAGATAGCGTTTGAGACACTGGAACACGCAGTGAAATCAAAATCAGCTATAAAAACAAGGCATTACACAAATGAGGACACGCTCAATTTCTACCTTATTGTACGATCTCAGATGTTTACTTTTAAGTTCACTTACTGCTGTTAACAAAGGGGAGACGGACTCGAGTTAAAAGTCTCCTCTAGCTCCTTTCATTCAAGCGGGAGGGCGCGCGCTGCTTACGTCACGCAAACACACACACATACTCAGGTCTCGGAAGCTTTTCATCCGTCATTCCTTTAGCAAAATCAAAGATTAAATAACTTGGTTTATGCTCACAATTTAGGTTAAACTGCCGCATCCTCCACCATAATAAAATGTAAGGGAAAACAGGTCAATTTAGCTCAAAGGGAATCATTTAAGATTTTAAAGGGAATTTGAACAGATCACTGTTTCACGGCTGTTCACGGAGACGCGCCTGCGGTCAGTGAACGAGCCCGTTTAACATCAAATCTGCGCTGGATACTAATATCCAAACTATAGTGAAACCACTATCAATTAGCACAGTAACAAGATCGGCAGTTTAAGACATTAACTTGTAAGCACAAAACACAAGATACTTCTCTTTTCAATATGAATAAGGCTTTATTAGATAAATCTAAGACATGTAAACTAATCAACACATAAACGCACGCACACACACATTCACACAAGTTGCAGGAAGGTCGAAAGTTAGGGGAAAGATGAGTTTAAGAGAATGGAAATATGTAATCCCAAGTTTACAGCAATACGTTAAATTGCATAGACATGAACAACCATCAATCACGTAATTAGCCTTTGCAATTGAGTTCCTCAATGTGACTAAAATTATATTAGATACACCAGTAAAGGTCAAATATCTGGGGATACGTTGCCTTAGTTTCCTGTGAAAGGGACTCCCGTTGAAAGGGGTATCCCGGTGTCGCTGATTGGCTGGAAGTTCAGTAGTGAAGTGACGTCTTGGGAAGCCCGTGGTTGTTGGGCGTTGGCTGAAGTGCAGAGTCGTGTGCGCTGGTCGAAGTTGAACGGGCATGAGGTCAGGCGTTGGAGACTCGACGTTACAAAACTTAACTCAGAACACGAAACTCTCAAACGGAAAAGAAAAGAAATAAAGTTTGACGAGACTAGGTTGTGTTCCTTCTCATAGTAGAGCAGCAGGCAGGCACGCTGGAACCGCGCTCAAAGAACAATGATGACTAACCGCATGGCTAGATGCTTATAGCTAAAGCTAGGTAGCAAAGCTACAAGCTAAAAGCTAAGAGCAGGCATGACTGATAGCACGCAGCTAGACTAGAACTAAAAGCCGACTAAAAGCCGACATGGCTAATAGCAGCAGGCAGACTAAAAGCAAGGCATGACTAAAAGCAAAATTTAATCGTGTCCAAAGTATTTAAAACTTCCTGTTGGCCACCCCTCAAATGTTGCCTTGACCAATCAGATATGTTCTTGGGGTGGGTATCATAAATCATTTGTTTATCTTACCAAGCATGTGGTTCTTGCCTCACAGGGTCTAATTTTGGACATGATTCCTATAACATGATTATGATATATTTTACAAATAAATGATTGTCAGGACAATATCAAGCAAGAAAATGCGATTATTTGAATACTAGACATGACTAGGTATCCTATAGTTATCAAAAGACATACACAATAAGTGATTATACATGATAGTCAAATGTGTGGGTTACACGTAAATGAATATGGAGTTAAGCAATGGAATGATTCATTCATAAGTCTTTTTTGAGTTCATTCTGGTCCATATATAATGTATAAAAAGGGTTTCTTTGCCATTCTCTGGCAAAGGACTTTTCTGTGAAGACAAAGGTTTAAAGCCCTTCCCCCTTAGGAATTTCAGTCTGGTTTCACTGGCTGGGGGGGGAAGTCAATGCAAGTATTTAACTTGATCTCCTGGGTTTACATGTGATGTCCAGCGTTGCATTCCAATCACGAACAATAAATTTGACAATCTCTTCTTCGAATTAAAATTGTCAATAATTGTTCTATTGGTGTTAAA
>NW_020527663.1:0-16301 GCF_003368295.1 Carassius auratus
CCAACTTTATGCCTGTTTTTGTTTTGTTTTTTACTTTATTTTTTCTTTTTTTCTGTGCCGGATTGCTGATGTCCTTTACCCGGGCATAGATGTCCATCCATCAATTATGAACATTCATCCGCAAATGTCCGAGCGGTCGCAAGCGCGCATGGGAGAATGGCGCATGTTTTTTTATTTTTATTATTTTTTTTTATGAGCACTGGGATGGTGCCGCCCTCTGGAGTTGGTGCCCTACGAAGACTGCATACTATGCATATAGGGATGGAGGTACTATCTGGAAGATATATTCCTCAAACCGTCGTACAATAGGAGGTGATGCTAACTTCAAGAATCTCTCAAAACCGTTCTCTCAAAATCTGTTCATAAAAGCATATATATAAATCTTAATATAGTATTCCACAATATGTTGTGCTATTCTAATATTATTGCGTTTTTTTATTGACATTGTTATTTACTGTTATTTTTTGTTTTAATATTGTTACTGTTGTTACTTGCTGTAAGGTGACCTTGAGTGGTTTGAAAGGCGCATTAAATAAAATGCATTATTATTATTATTATTATTATTATTATTAGCTGTACACTTGATAGAAAACTTAAATATAAAATTATGCAATGTATATATATATATATATATATATATAATATATTATATATATATATATATATATAGTGTAAAGTTTTCTTTTATTGCATCTTGAAATAAATGTTTCTGAGTTCTGTGTTTGTTTATTTTTTTATTATTTTTTAGGAAGATTACAGCCTTTAATCTCCTCAAAATAAATGTGCATATAAACCATGAACAATTTAATTATAGCTGTATTTATAAAATGTTTACTAATGACTATTAATTTTGGGAGAAGGCTATATAAAGCAGCAACTGTTGATGTTGAGGCCTAAGATATTTCTTAAGCTGTAATGATGAAAAAACAACAACAACAACAACACAAAATTACTTATTTTTTTTCTGCTGGTGATTAAAGAGATGTTAACTCTGATATGTTTCTCTCTCTCTCTCTCTCTCTCTCTCAATAATTTATTAGTGTTTTGTAATGATTTTATTGACCTATAATTCTGGTGATTAAAGAGATGATTAAGTCTCCCTCCCTCTCTCTCTCTCTCTCTGACACCAAGCCCATCCCCTCTCCCACACATTCACACAAACTCAGCACACACACTTAACATACACACACTTAACACACAAACACACACATTACCCCACAGTGACAGAGTGACATCAGATGTATAATAGTTTTTTAATTTTCTATCATCCATATAGTGTTGTATAGTCATGAAACTATGCATATTTCCTCAGCATGACTTCTATGTGTAAATTTTTTTTGAAGTGTTTAGAAGCTGCACTTAAAAAATAAAAGACATTTACCGGTTCCTTTTTTACTGTTATTTCAAAAAATCACCACGACAAAAACGTTCAAGCTATCCAAAATTCATTCGCAATTTAAGTTCCTCAATGTTTTTTCTTAACGTAGACAAAGTTTGGTGTGTATAGTGTACTTCCCCTGGGAGGAGTATGCATTAATTCACAAAAGAAAATTCCCAAAATCCATATTCAAGTCAAAATAGCCAACTTCCTGTTGGTCATAGCTTATGACTGCGAATTAGAAAGTTGTCCGTCTTGATAAGAACAATTTATGTACCAAGTTTGGTGTCTGTAGCTAAAACTAACCCCCCCACTTTTGACAAAAGGTGGCGCTATAGAGTGCCTCTTCCACGCCCTTTTAAAAGCTTTTGCCATGGTCTAGATATCTTTAATACTGATATCTGTTTCGAGTTTCATGTAAATCTGAGCTAGTTATCTGCCTAAAAATCACCAGAACAGAACATTCAAGTTTGACACGTGGCCATGGCAACACTATATTAGATATAAATATCCCCACGACAGATTTTCTTCGGCCGTGTTTTGTCATTATTCTGATGAAGTTTGAAGCAAATCAAGTAAAAATAAGATGCTGAATTCAAAGCATTCTGAAAATGATTCACTTCCTGCTGCCAGTTGGTGGCGCTATAACTTTGACTCCTAATAGTCACATATATACGATCGGTATCATACAACGAACAAACCCATGAAGTTTGATCAAATTCAGCAAATGTATGTGGATGTTATTATACATTTCCTGTTTCTCATTTCTCGCCATAATTTCAACGCCTCGCCACGGGCAAACCGTTCGAGATATCAAAAATCTCTTCGCAATTTAGCATCCCCAATGTCTTGAGATCGTGTTCACCGAGTTTTGTGTTGAACGGGTGGAGTTCCTCAGAGGAGTATTTCAAATTCCAGAGCATGTGTTTTTCATAAAACCCTAAATAGCCAACTTCCTGTTGGGCGGAGCTTATGACATGCAGTGTGAAAGTTGTTTGGTTTGATGAGTTATATATATGTACCAAGTTTCATATGTATACGTGCAAGTATGCATGATATATGGCCCTCGGTACTACAGGGGGTGCTGTAGAGCCCCTGTGCCACGCCCGTGTATCAGACTCTGCCCGGCCCTAAAGGCCGCAGGTTCCAAGGTGTGTGCCAATTTTCAAGAGTTTTTTGAGCATGTTAAGGGCCCCAAAAGCCCCCGAAACCTTAGAAAAAAAAATTTGAAGAATAAAGAAAAAAAAAAAATTAAGAAAATTAAAGCTGCAAGCAGCGATGATCGGGCCCTCGCACCCGGGCTCACCGCCAGCAAGCGGCTTCAGTAAAAAAAGCGAACGGCGAGAAATATGCATTTAAAGTCGTAAATATAAGTGGAATATGTCAAAGTCATTTATATGTGCCAATCTTCTTTTTGCCAGCAGGTGGCGCTATCATTATAATGGAATATTTTCCTTCAGATGTGTTCAGGCCAAGACTCTTATCAAACATTTGAAGTTTGGGGAAGATCGAATATTTTATGCCTGAGTTACAACAACTTCTCTTCCTATGGCGAGACATCAATTTTGTCATGGCGCCATGGACACGACCTTTAACAAAAACTCAAGATAGACTGACCACGAAAAAGACATTAATGTCAAAATATTTCTAGGAGTAGTTTGTCGCAGTGTAAAATATGACACTTCCTGTTGCCAATAGGGGGCACTATATATCTTTGTTGTTCTGTCCTTTCATCTGCTCACTGCATTTGTTAACTGTGTCTTACAAGTGGTTTTTAAAAGTAAAAATTACTTCAATTTCAGTCTCTTTCAATATAAGTGTTTATATAAATGTTAATTAAAGCTTAGTTAAAATATTTTAATACATTATTAATAATATTTTTTTTTATTACATTTTTATTTTAAAATTAGTTTATGTACTGTGAAAAAACATAAATAATAATATTTTTAATGATAGGAATAACTAACATAAAAAAGATTAATAAATTATCTGAAAAATAGATTGTTCCTTGTTAGTTCATGTTAGTTAATGCATTAACTAATGTAAACCAAAGAGAGCTTATTCGCACTTTTCATGATCTATAACCATTTTTAAAAATACTTTTATTGATCTATAAACATTTCTGAAATTATTATATAAAACTATATTACCAGTAAAATTCATTAGCTTTTTAAAATACATATTGTTTTACTTTGAAAGAAGTTTTTTTTTTACTTTTTTTTTGCTTTGCTAAAGCAGCATGTATCAGAGGACACGTTTTTGATCAAAGTAAAGGAAATGTGCATGCAAGCGGAGAGATTCATGCTCGCACATTATTTTAATGTGTTTTTGCGTAACAATAACATGCTCTCGCTACTGCGTCTGCACCACATACACATACTGTATACACTCTGCAAACAGTGAACCTGTATAATCTATAACAAATCTATTTCAACACCTGAAGCATCGCTACAATGAGCTCTATGACCAATGCATGACAAGAAGACATGCCTAAAAATTCAGCACTCCTGAATATGAGTTTTTCACTTCCAGCCATCGAGGACAATTATATAGATCACTCATAAATCATGAAATACCAGATCTATAGTATTTATTAAGATTGATGTGATTTGAAATTGGTAAAATGTACTTGGAAAAAAATGTCATCAGAATATCAACGTGCCTTATTATTATGTACTTTGTGAAAAAGCATTTTTAACAATTTTATTGATCTATAAGCATTTGTAAAATATGTTTGCCTGCATTACAGCTTAGTCTTTATCTGTGAGCTGAACTGTTTTACTGTTAAATCAGCAAGATTGTGTAAATTCAGGTCATGTCATGTCATGTCATGTCACAGAATGGCTGTCATAGGTCAGTATCAAATAAGTTTAAAATTATTATCAGAATAAAAAATATATACAAGTCATTGTGTATGTATTTTTAAAATCTTTTTTTATTTTGCAATTTACATAATTCTTAACCTAATTATATAAAATAATTTTGTCTGAGCCCTACAAATTGTACTAGGTTTTTTTCGTCCCTAAAAATGATAGAAAATGATAGAGAGATTTCTTAAGCTGTAATGATGAAAAAAATCAACAACACACAATTACAGTTTTTTTTCTGGTGATTAAAGAGATGTTAACTCTCTCTCTCTCTCCCTATCTCTCTCTCTCTCTCTGTCAGGCAGGTCCTCAAGCATCCCACCCCCCTTTCCCTCACACAGAGAGAATGCCAGAGAGTGAGATCAGATGTCTGACAGTTTTATAATTTTATTTTAATTTTACAGTGTTGTAAAGTCGTGAAACTATACATATTTCCTCAGAATCGCATGTTCTAAAAAATCGTTTCTACAATAATTATTTAAAAGTAATCCTATAGCTCCATCTGGTGGCCATTATTGGTACTAAGAATTGCAAGCTTGATTTATAAGTTATGATAGTTTTAATTTTATGCTGGCTCTTGAAAATGATAAAGCTATGAAACTTACTGTGCTTCCTTCAAATGATGACTTCTACGTATATAAAAAATTATGAAGAGTTGGAATGAAGAATGTTAAAGATATAGTAAAATAACTATTGTATTTTTTTATGTTACTTTAATAAATCGCTATGGCCACACCATTTAATGTATCTTAAACCCATTCGCAATTTAACATTTTCAGTATATTGGCATCATGTTGAAAAAGTTTGATGTGAACTACTTGTGTCTTCTTGGAGGAGTATGATTCATTTACAGGCTGATTTGATCATAAATCCACAATAAAATTTCTGAGTTCTGTATCAATCTGTGTTGTTGTTTGTTTATTTTCATTTTTTTTATTTTTCATAGGAAGATAACTGACCCTTTACTCTCCTTTTTAATTAATGTGCTTATAAACCAAGATCAAGCTATTTATAGCTGTATTTATAAGATGCTTATTAATGACTGTTTAAGTTGGGACAAGACTTTATAAAGCATGAACTGACTATTTACTAATGAGTGCAGTTATTATAAAGTGTTACCAATGCATTTACTAATGTTAACAAATTAGACATTATTTTACAGTGTTATAAAATCCTTTAATGACTTATAAGCATTTGTGAAAGTTCTGCTTGCATTACAGCTTAGTCTTCATCTGTGAGCTGAACAGTTTTACTGTTACATCCATGAGATTTTTAAAATGTAAATACATGTCATGTCACATGATGGAATAGGTCAGTATCAAATGAGTTGAAATTATTATTTGCAGCACAAATAAGTATTTTTAGAATTTTGTTTTTAATTCCTGAAACTGTCAGAAAAGGATAAGGCCTAAGAGATTTCTTAAGTTTTAATGAAAACAGCAATGTTAGCAACAGCAACAAAAAATAACAATTTAAAATACTTTTTTTTTCTGGTGATTAAAGAGATGATTAAGTCTCTCTCTCTCTCTCTCTTTCTCTCTCTCATTGTGTCTGCCACTCAGCTCATGCCCATCCCCCACTCACACACTCACACACACACACACACACACACACACTCAGCACACATACATTCCTCAAACAGAGGGACAGAGTGAGTTGAGATGTCTGACAGTTTTTTAATTTTCTTTTAATCATACAGTGTTGTAAAGTCATGAAACTATGCATATGTCCTCAGAATGATTTGATCTCTGTATGAATTTTTTTTTAAGTGTTTGGAAGCTGCAATTTAAAAATACAAGACAATTAATGATTCCCTTTTTACTGTCATTTCAAAAAATCACCACGACCAAACCGTTCAAGCTAATCAAAATCCGTTCGCAATTTAAGTTCCTCAATGTTTTTTCAACATGTAGACAAAGTTTGGTGAGTATAGTGAACATTTCCTCTGAGGAGTATGCATTAAATCAGAGCTCAATTTAAATATTCAAATCAAAATAGCCGACTTCCTGTTGGTCGTAGCTGATGACTGTGAATTAGAAAGTTGTCTGTCTTGAAAATAACAATTTATGTACCAAGTTTGGTGTCTGTAGCTAAAACTAACCCCCCCACTTTTGACAAAAGGTGGCGCTATAGAGTGCCTCTTCCACGCCCTTTTAAAAGCTTTTGCCATTGTCTAGCTATCACTAATACTGATATGTGTTTTGAGTTTCATGTAAATCTGAGCTTGTTGTCTGCCTCAAACTCACCATAACAGAACATTCAAGTTTGACACGTTGCCATGGCAACACTATATCAGATATCAATATCCCCACAACAGATTTACATCGGCTGTGTTTTGTCATTATTCTGATGAAGTTTTAAGTAAATCGAGTAAAAATAAGATGCTGAATTTAAAGCATTTGGAAAATGACACACTTCCTGCTGCCAGTTGGTGGCGCTATAACGTTGACTCTTAATATTCACATATATACGATCGGTATCATACAACGAACAAACCAATGAAGTTTGATCAAATTCAGGAAATGTATGTGGATGTTATTAGACATTTCCTGTTTCTCATTTCTCGCCATAAATTACACGCCTCGCCACGGGCAAACCGTTCGAGATATCAAAAATCCCCTCGCAATTTTTCATCCCCAATGTCTTGAGATCGTGTTCACCGAGTTTCGTGGCGAACGGGTTGAAAACCTCAGAGGAGTATTTCAAATTCCAGAGCATGCTTTTTTTAAACAGCCCTGAATAGCTGACTTCCTGTTGGGCGGAGCCTATGACATAAAGTGTGAAAGTTGTTCAGCTCAATGAGATCTATAAGTGTACCGAGTTTCATATAAATACATGCAAGTGTGTGTGAGCTATGGTTCAAGATTTCTGAAGGTGTTCCAGGGGGCGCTGTAGAGCCCCTGTGCCACGCCCGGGTCCCAGCCTCTGCAGCGTCCTGATGGCCGCAGATTCCAATGTGTGTGCCAATTTTCAAGAGTTTTTGAGCATGTTAAGGCCCCCAAAAATGCCCGGAAGGTTTAATAAAAAATAAAAAAAATAATAAGAATAATCCTTAGAAGAACAATAGGGCTCTTCGCCCCTTCGGGCTTGAGCCCTAAATATAGCTGCAAGCAGCGATGGCGGGCTCAAGCCACCAGTGCCATCGCCACCCCGGTGGCATCAGGTAAACTGTGCCCAGCGGGCACATGCATTCACAATATCCCTCTGGCAGTGAGGTTTTAAAGGATATGGCAGTTAAAGGGTTAATCCGAATCATCTAGACTTTAAAATCACATTCACAAAACAATATATATATATATATAACTTTAGTAACACTTTACAATAAGATTCCATTCATAAACATTATGTTAACATGAACAATGTTTATATAGCATTCATTCACGTCAGTTAATATTCCAAACTTAAACATTAAAACATTGTTTTATTGTGATTTTTTTCCAAGCACATTTTACCAATTCCAAACCATATCAATCTTAATAACTACCATTATTTTTTATTTAATCATTTATGAGTGCTATACAATAGTCCAGGAAAGCTGGAAGAGAAAAACAGGTCAAGAAGAACTGACAAAAAGAATTGCAAAATAATTAGGAAATAATGTGAAGATTAATTTTTAGTCAATTCTGCAAGACAGACTTTCAGGAAAGGAGGTGGAATAAAAATGAGCTCCTAAATCTTAATCCCGGATTCTGGAAGATATATTCCTCAAACCATCGAACAAGAGGAGGTGGTGCTGGTCCTTCACGAGTCACTCTAATCTGTTCATAAAGCCTATATATAAAGTCTTTATATATAGTATTTCACAATGCTTCATGGTATTCTAATTAAATCATTTTTTGGAATCTTAAGTCTCTCAGAGCCTGACACCGAGTAATTCTGGAGACTCCAGGAAAGTGGCAGTTCTGTAAAATGTTGGCGCTGGAGACTAAATGCTCCCTGAAAGTTTCACACCTAATTCACTTAACACACACACACACACACACACACACACACACACACACTCACACGCACACACACACACACACACACACACACTACCCACAGTGACAGTGGGACTGAGTGACATCAGATGTATGATAGTTTTTTAATTTTCTATCATCCATATAGTGTTGTATAGTCATGAAACTATGCATATTTCCTCAGAATGACTTGTCTTTTATGTGTAAAAAATTTTTTGAAGTGTTTAGAAGCTGCACTTTAAAAAAATAAAAAGACATTTACTGGTTCCTTTTTTACTATTATTTCAAAAAATCACCACGACAAAACCATTCAAGCTATCCAAAATTCATTCACACCTGTTCTGTAAGATTAATTCTTTAAACAGTGGTAAAAGAGGATGTGGTGCTGATCCTTCAAGAGTCACTCAAAACGTATCTGTCCATAAAGCCTATAAAGAATTATTCTTAATATAGAGTTCACAATACTTCAGCTTGTTATTCTAATTAAGTGAGGGTCATTTTATCAGTAAAATTCCTAAAATACATATTATTTTATTTGAAAGATTTCTATAAATGATTTAAATCATACTCGTTTCTACAATAATTATTTAAAAGTAATCCTATAGTAATCCCATTATTGGTACTAAGAATTGCAAGCTTGATTTATATGTTATGATAGTTTAAATTTTATGCTGGCTCTTGAAAATGATAAAGCTATGAAACTTACTGTGCTTCCTTCAAAAGAGGACTTCTACGTATATAAAAAAATATGAAGAGTTGGAATGAAAAATTGTAAAGATATAGTAAAATAACTATTGTATTTTTTTATGTTACTTTAATAAATCTCTATGGCAACACCATTTAAGCTATCCTAAACCCATTCACAATTTAACATCTCAGTATATTGGCATAATGTTGAAAAAGGAGTATGGAGTAGTATGAGGAGGAGTATGAATTCATTTACAGGCTGATTTTATCATAAATCCACAATAAAATTTCTGAGTTCTGTATCAATCTGTGTTGTTGTTTGTTTATTTTTATCTTTTATTTTTCATAGGAAGATAACTTACTCTCCTTTTTAATAAATGTGCTTATAAACCAAGGACAAGCTATTTATAGCTGTATTTATAAACTGCTTACTACTGACTATTAATATTGGGACAAGGCTTTATAAAGCATAAACTGACTATTTACTAATGAGTGCAGTTATTATAAAGTGTTACCAATGCATTTACTAATGTTAACAAATTAGACATTATTTTACAGTGTTATCAAATCCTTAAATGACTCATAAGCATTTGTGAAAGTTCTGCTTGCATTACAGCTTAGTATTGATCTGTGAGCTGAACAGATTTACTGTTACATCCATGAGATTATGTAAATTAAAATAAATATAATGTCACAGGATGTCATAGGTCAGTATCAAATGAGTTTGAAATTATTATTTGCAGCACAAATAAGGTTTTTTTTAGGATTTTTAAAAATCCCTAAAACTGTCAGAAAAAGGTTAAGGCCTAAGCTATTTCTATGTGAGTGGCTAATTTTATTTTTGTTTTTATAATTGTAATACACAAACTATGAAATTATACAAAATGTATAAAAAGATAAATAAATAAATACGCACACATTAAAAAAGCAGCCAAGTCGAATGAGTTTCCTTTTTATATAGATTAAAATTGAAGACAGAAGCAAGTGGTAAATGTGGTCACTTTAATATTCAAATCCAGTAGATCCAGTTTATGTTCACGTGGCTGTTTTCGTTTATATTCGCCAAGCTATTATGTATTTTGAAATAATCTTGTCCGTGATGTGTTCGTTCGTACGACGAAAGCCAGAATCCTGCAGCTCGAGAGATATATGTTATTCTGCCAGTCGCGCTTTCAAATAGTCTTGCACACTTAAACAGGTCACAAACACCTGCATTTAGCTCTTGTTGTGTTACAATGGGTTTATTGTGTGCATTTGTGGTAATATTTTATTTAAAAAAGCTCTTAAACAAGAATAAATTCGTTTGTTTTGAGCTGGACACTGTACGCGCTGATCGGAGGCGGTGATTTCAGATAGGCAGCCACAAATATTTCATTTTCACACAAACAGTTCAAAAACATCTTAATATAGCTCTTGGTGTGTTCTAATTGGTTGATTGTGTGATATCGCTGTAATAATTTATTTTTAAAAGCTTTAAAACAGGAATAAATTCGTTTTCTCTGAGCTCTTTACTCCAGACGCTCGTGATCACAGCGGTGATTAATCTCTCCTATTTCTCACGTATCTCTGGCCAGAAATAATTTATCCATGAGCCCTGAACCGGTAATAATCAGATATGTTGGTTTAGCTTGTCAGTGTGAATTAAATCTAAGTATTTGTTTGTATTTTTAACCGATTTAAAAGTGAAAGTAAAAGTTCGGGAATTGAACCTGTAGGGGCGCTATTTCTCTCAGACAATGGAAGTCTGAAGCACATATACTCAAACAGAGGGACAGAGTGAGATGAGATGTCTGACAGTTTTTTAATTTTCTGTTATCCATACAGTGTTGTAAAGTCGTGAAACTATGCATATTTCCTCAGAATGACTTTTTCATCTGTATGAAAAAATTCTTTGACGTGTTTGGAAGCTGCAATTTAAAAATACAATAATGATTCCCTTTGTAAGGTCATTTAAAAAAATCACCACGGCAAAACCATTCAAGCTATCCAAAATCCATTCACAATTTAAGTTCCTATCAGAAATACTGATGTGTGTTCAGAGTTTTGTGAAATTCTAAGTATGTTATTTGCCTCAAAATCACCTGAGAAGTATTCCAGTTTGACATGTTGCCACGCCAACAATTTTTTAGATATCAATATCCCCCTTGCAGATTTATATCGGCTGTGTTTTAACATTATTCTGATGAAGTTTGAAGCAAATCGAGTAATAATAAGATGCTGAATTCAAATCATTTTGAAAATGACACACTTCCTTCTGCCAGTTGGTGGCGCTATAACTTTGACTCCTAATAGTCACATATATGCGATCGACATCATACAACGAATAATCTGATGAAGTTTGATTAAAATCAGGAAATGTATGTGGACGGTATTAGACACTTCCTGTTTCTCATTTCTCGCCATAATTTCAACGCCTCGCCACGAGCAAACCGTTCGAGATATCAAAAATCCCCTGGCAATTTTTCATCCCCAGTGTCTTGAGATCATGTTGACCAAGTTTGGCGGCAATCGAGAAAAAAACCTATGACAAGTATTTCAAATTCCAGAGCATGCGCTTTTTACATAACTCTAAATAGCTGACTTCCTGTTGGGTGGAGCCTATGACATGCAATACGAAAGTTGTTCGGCACGATGAGATCTATATGTGTACTGAGTTTCATATGAATATGTGCAAGTATGTGTGAGCTATACATCAACATTTCTGACTGTGTTCCAGGGGGCGCCGTAGAGCCCCTGTGCCACGCCCGGGTCCCAGCCTCTGCAGGCTCCTAAAGGCCACAGATTCCAAAGTGTGCGCAAATTTTCAAGAGTTTTTGAGTATGTTAAGGACCCCAAAAGCCCCCCACAACTTTGACGAAAAATTTGAATACTAAACCCTAAATAGCCAACTTCCTGTTGGGCGGAGCCTATGATATGCAATACAAAAGTTGTTTGGATTGATGAGATTTATATGTGTACCGAGTTTCATACGTCTACGAGCAAGAATGTATGATATATGGCCCTCCATATTCCAGGGGGCGCTGTAGAGCCCCTGTGCCACGCCCGTGTATCAGTCTCTGCCCGGCCCTAATGGCCGCAGGTTCCAATCTGTGTGCCAATTTTCAAGACTTTTTAAGCACGTTAAGGGCCCCAAAAGCCCCCGAGACGTTGGAAAAAAAAAAAAAAAAATAATAATAATAATAATAATTAAAGCTGCAAGCAGCGATGAACGGGCCCTCGCACCCGGGCTCACCGCCATCGTTTGGCTTTAGTAAAAAGGTGAACGGTGAGAAATATGCATTTAAAGTCCTAAATATAAGTGGAATATATCAAAGTCATTTATTTGTGCCAATCTTCCTGTTGCCAGCAGGTGGCGCTATCATTATAATGGAATATTGGCCTTCAGATGTGTTCAGGCAGGACTCTTATCGAACATGTGAAGTTTGGGGAAGATCGAACATTTTATGCCTGAGTTACAACAACTTCTCTTGCTGTGGCGAGACATCAAATTTTGTCATGGCGCCATGGACACGCCTTTAACAAAAACTCAAGATCTCCACAAATTAACATTGCACAGGCCTTTAGATTAGACTGACCACAAAAAATACATTAATGTCAAAAAATTTATAGGAGTAGTTTGTCGCAGTGTAAAACATGTCACTTCCTGTTGCCAGCAGGTGGCCGCTATGACTAAACTGATATGGGCATGTAGATCTGTTAAGTGCAGAAGTCTTATCTAACATGTGAAGTTTGGGGCAGATTGGACATTGTATGTCCGAGTTACAGCAACCTCCTTTTCATGGCGAAACATCGAAATTTGCCAGGCCGCCATGGTCACGCCCTTTAACAAACCTCAAGATCTTCGCAATTTAACATCGCAAAGGCTTTAGATTTAACTTACCAGGTTTGGGTGTTGATCTGAATAAATCTCTAGGAGGAGTTCGTTAAAGTACAACCCCTGAAAATGGCAAAACAACGCCAATTTTGCAGAGAAAATTCTAAATAACCGACTTCCTGTTGGGATTCGGATTTGTACCAAGAGATCTTTTTTGTAGGTATTGGTGTGTTACATATGTATACCGATTTTTGTACATGTATGTGAAACATAGCTCGAGGCGCACTCTGTTGAAAGTGTATAGGTGGCGCTATCGAGCCATTTTGCCACACCTGATGGAATTTTGGCCTTCAGATGTGTTCAGGCCAGGACTCTTATCACACATGTGCAGTTTGGGGAAGATCGGACATTTTATGCCTGAGTTATAACATATTTTATTCCCATGGCGAGACATCGAACTTCGCGACGGCGCCATGGACACGCCTTTTAACGAAACTCAAGATCTTCACAACTTAACATCGCACAGGCCTTTAGATTAGACTGACCACAAAAAATACATTGATGTCAAAATTTCTAGGAGTAGTTCATCGCAGTGTAAAATATGTCACTTCCTGTTGCCAATAGGTGGCGCTATGACTATAACTGAATATGGGCATGTCAATCTGTTCAGGTCAGGAGTCTCATCAAACATGTGAAGTTTGGGGGCAGACTGGTCATTGTATGTCTGAGTTATAGCAATTTCCTGTTTCATGGCGAGTCATCGAAATTCGCCAGGCCGCCACGGACACGCCCATTAACGAAAACTCAAAAGCTTCGCAATTTAACATCGCAAAGGCCTCAGATTAGCCATACCAAATTTGGTGTTGATCTGAATGAATCTCTAGGAGGAGTTCGTTAAAATACAACGCATGGAAATGACAAAAATGACACAAAATTTGCTCATAATATTAGTAATAACCGACTTCCTGTTGGGTTTCGGATTTTGCTCCAAGAGACTTTTTTGTAGGTATTGGAGAGTTACATGAGTATACCGATTTTCATACATGTACATGAAACGTAGCTCGAGGCGCACACCGTTGAACGTGTATAGGTGGCGCTGTTGAGCCATTTTGCCACACCCACTTCTGAAAACCCATATCAGACGTAAATTTTCGCCAGTTCTGAGGTGTGTGCAAAGTTTCATGACTTTTCGAGCATGTTTAGGCCCTCAAAAATCCGATTCATTTTGGAGAAGAAGAAGAATAATAATAATTAAAGCTGCAAGCAGCGATGAACGGGCCCTCGCACCCGGGCTCACCGCCATCGTGTTGCTTTAGTAAAAGGTGAACGTTGAGAAATATGCATTTAATGTCCCTAAATATAAGTGGAAATATATCAAAGTATATCCCATATATGTGCCAATCTTACCGTTGCCAGCAGGTGGCGCTATCATTATAATGGAATATTGGGCCTTCAGATGTGTTCAGGCCAGGACTCTTATCGAACATGTGAAGTTTGGGGAAGATTGAACATTTTATGCTTGAGTTACAACAACTTCTCTTGCTGTGGCAAGACATCAAATTTTGTCATGGCGCCATGGAAACGCCCTTTAACAAAAACTCAATATCTCCAAAAGTTAACATTGCACAGGCCTTTAGATTAGACTGACCACAAAATATATGTTAATCTCAAAAAAATTATAGGAGTAGTTTGTCGCAGCGTAAAACATGTCACTTCCTGTTGCCAATAGGTGGCGCTATGACTATAACTGAATGTGGGCATGTAGATCTGTTAAGGGCAGAAGTTTTATCTAACATGTGAAGTTTGGGGCAGATTGGACATTGTATGTCTGAGTTACAGCAACTTCCTTTTTCATGGCGAAACATCGAAAATTTGTCAGGCCACCATGGACACGCCCTTTAACGAAATCTAAAGATCTTCGCAATTTAACATCGCAAAGGGCTTAAGATTACACTGACCAGGTTTGGTGTTGATCTGAATAAATCTCTAGGAGGAGTTCGTTAAAGTACAACCCCTGAAAATGGCAAAAACAACGCCAATATTGCAGAGAAAATTCTAAATAACCGACTTCCTGTTGGGATTCGGATTTCGTACCAAGAGACTTTTTTGTAGGTATTGGTGTGTTACATGTGTATACCGATTTTTGTACATGTACGTGAAACATAGCTCGAGGCGCACTCTGTTGAAAGTGTATAGGTGGCGCTATCGAGCCATTTTGCCACACCTGATGGAATTTTGGCCTTCAGATGTGTTCAGGCCAGGACTCTTATCACACATGTGAAGTTTGGGGAAGATCGGACATTTTATGCCTGAGTTATAACATCTTTTATTCCCATGGCGAGACATCGAACTTCGTGACGGCGCCATGGACACGCCTTTTAACGAAACTCAAGATCTTCACAACTTAACATCGGCACAGGCTTTAGATTAGACTGACCACAAAAAATCATTGATGTCATAAAATTTCTAGGAGTAGTTCATCGCAGTGTAAAATATGTCACTTCCTGTTGCCAATAGGTGGCGCTATGACTATAACTGAATATGGGCATGTCAATCTGTTCAGGTCAGGAGTCTCATCAAACATGTGAAGTTTGGGGCAGATTGGTCATTGTATGTCTGAGTTATAGCAACTTCCTTTTCATGGCGAATCATCGAAATTCGCAGGCCGCCACGGACACGCCCATTAACGAAAACTCAAAAGCTTCGCATTTAACATCGCAAAGGCCTTCAGATTAGGCATACCAAATTTGGTGTTGATCTGAATGAATCTCTAGGAGGAGTTCGTTAAAATACAACGCATGGAAATGACAAAAATGACACAAATTTGTTCATAATATTAGTAATAACCGACTTCCTGTTGGGTTTCGGATTTTGCTCCAAGAGACTTTTTTGTAGATATTGGAGAGTTACATGTGTATACCGATTTTCATACATGTACATGAAACGTAGCTCGAGGCGCACACCGTTGAACGTGTATAGGTGGCGCTGTTGAGCCATTTTGCCACACCCACTTCTGAAACCCATATCAGATGTAAATTTTCGCCAGTTCTGAGGTGTGTGCAAAGTTTCATGACTTTTCGAGCATGTTTAGGCCCTCAAAAATGCGATTCATTTTGGAGAAGAAGAATAATAATAATAATAATAATAATAATAATAATAAACGGAGCAATTCCAAGAGGGTCCTCACACCATCGGTGCTCGGGCCCTAAATATAGCTGCAAGCAGCGATGTCGGGCTCAAGCCATCAGTGCAACGCCACCCTGGTGGCATCGGAAAACTGTGCCCAGCGGGCATAAGCATTTACAGTAACCCTCTGACAATCAAGTTTTAAGGGATGTGGCAGTTAAAGGGTTAATCCGACCAATCTAGACTTTGAAATCACATACACAGAACAATATATATAACTTTAGTAACACTTTATTTTAAAATTTATAAAAATGTATAAGGTGTGCATTTAGCTGACACCTATATGAAACACATTACAATGTTTGTGACTACAAGTCTTTCTTCTCAAATGCTATTGAGTGGTCGCAACGCGGATGGGAGAATGGCGCATTTGTTTTGTTTTTTTTGAGCAACTGGTGCCCCCTCTGGGA
>NW_020527664.1:0-40157 GCF_003368295.1 Carassius auratus
TACTTAGCTTTACCATTATGGTTATTTGTTTGAAATATAAGAGACAACAATTCTTTAATTCTTCTATATGAATTCAGATTTCATCTAATTTTAAAGATCTGGCGATATATTTAAATAACAAGTTCCTACCAGTTCCTGCAACACGCTCTTCATGCTTTTCTTCGTGTATCTTCTTGTGTCCATGAAGCTCCACTGCTTCTCTTCAATAAATACAGTGTCATCTCCGTTAGGCATTTTGATTAATTTTTGACACAAGAATGACTCGTCACATTTTGTCTTTTAAAAGCTTGCTGTCTATTTATGTATCTGCATTTGTCAGATAAAATAAAATAAAAATAAAAAATAACAATACAAAAAAAAAAAAAAAAATTATTATATATATATATAATATAAAAATATAAATATATATATAGTACAGACCAAAAGTTTGGACACACCTTCTCATTCAAAGAGTTTTCTTTATTTTCATGACTATAAAAATTGTAGAGTCACACTGAAGGCATCTAGAGCTATTTGAGCAAGAAGGAGAGTGATGGGGTGCTGCGCCAGATGACCTGGCCTCCACAGTCACCGGACCTGAACCCAATCCAGATGGTTTAGGGGTGAGCTGGACCGCAGACAGAAGGCAAAAGGGCCAACAAGTGCTAAGCATCTCTCGGGGAACTCCTTCAAGACTGTTGGAAGACCATTTCAGGTGACTACCTCTTGAAGCTCATCAAGAGAATGCCAAGAGTGAGCATAGCAGTAATCAAAGCAAAAGGTGGCTACTTTGAGAAACCTAAAACACGACATGTTTTCAGTTGTTTCACACTTTTTTGTTATGTATATAATTCCATATATAATTCCACATGTGTTTATATATATATATATATATATATATAATATATATATAAAATCTTATGAATTTGAGTAACTAAAGTTAATATAGATAGAAAGAAACAAATACATAAAAAAATTACTGTGTTAAAAAATTAAGTAGGCCTTCTTCATTGAGTAGACACAAATTTCTTAAATTGATTTTTGTCAGTGGCATTAAAGATTGAAAACCCCAATATGACATACAACCAGATGAGGGCAGTGTTATTATTTTTGTTACGTTGTTTTCTCTTTGTTAGACTGTCTTTTCCCTGCGTTGATGTCTCGAGCAAGAGGAAGTGAATTTACACTTTTTTTTTTTGTTTAGATTTCCCCGTAGTCATCATTGTCGCTCCCAGGCTAAACCTAGACTCCCGTCCTCCTCTGGTCTCTTTTAACTCTGCAAAAATGCCTTTGGAAAACCTGGAGGAAGAGGGTTTACCTAAAAACCCCAATCTGAGAATAGCTCAGCTGAAGTTTTTACTGACTCTGAATGATCACAGACAGGATGCTAAAGTGAAGAGCGAGCTGATGGACGCCATCAAACTCAACAGTGAGTTCATTCGCTCACACATGCTGCTCGTTTAGCAGATATTTGTCAGCGTTACTCTAACGTTACCACTGCAGTAACGTTATATGCACGAGCTTGGTAACTTCCCAGCCTCTTGAGGTTTAGTTAGCTGACAGGCTAAGCCAAGTAGCGTTAGCATGCTAGTTCATTAGCTGCTAAAGTGTTTGGTTGTTTTCATCGAACACATTTCGTCTTCTTGCACTTTTGAATGTCCATTGTTAGTTTTCTTAATTGCTTTATTATGATATAGCGTAAACCAGGAACCGTTGTCACAGTTTTCGTTTATTCTTGAAAACAGCGTTGGGTTAATCTAATCTAAATTAATCTAAAAAAAAAAAAAAAAATTAACGTTACCAGTTACTAATTACATCTTCTCACTATTACTGTGACTTGCCTTAAAATACTCCTAATTACTGTTTATCAGTACGTATTAAAGTAGTTGTTAAGTTTAAGATTTGGGTAGGGTTAATACGGTCTTGCAGAATAAGACACTAATATGTAATAATAAACAGACAATATCCCAGTTATATTATTGCTAACAAGTGAATAATAAGAATTGGACACTTAAGTGTTGCCAATGTTAATTCACCAAAGTATTTAAAGTGAGAAGGGTACATAAACACCAAACATTTTAAGGTTAAACTTAATATTTTGATGTTAAATCCACTATTGTATTGTATTTATTCATTTCTACACTGTATTAAATTCAATTACATAGGAAGTAATTGTAATTAAATTACAGTATAATCCCTTACTTTACATTTTCAAGGGAAGAGTAAGTAAATTACAGTAACTAATATCTTAGTAATTAGTTACACCCAACTCTGCTTGAGAGTAATTCAAAGTCTAGATTACAAACATAGGTTCAAACTGGTACAATTATGATTCTCTCATTTCTAATTAGATCTAAGTGAAACACCTCAAATGTGAATGTAACGATGTTGTGATTGTGTTTTGTAGATATGGCCCCGTACTATGAAGCCCTGTGTAAAGAGCTGAAATGGCCGGTGGACACGGATCTGTTGAGTAAGATGAAGAAAGCAAATGAGGACGAAGTGAAAAGGCTGGATGATGTTTTGGAAGATGCTGAGAAGAACCAGGGAGAGAGTGAGATCAGAGATGCCATGATGGCCAAAGCTGAATATCTCATCCGCATCGGTGACAAGGTGTGAATTCATGAATTCAGTCACGCTAAATAATAAATGATGTTTTTGAAAGTCATCTCTTATGCTCACCATGACTGCATTTATTTGTTAGAAATACAGTAAAACAGTAATATTGTGAAATGTGTTTATTTTAATATATTTTGAAAAGTTTTATTTCTGTTGCAAAAATGAATTTTTATCACCATTACTCCAGTCTTCAGTGTCTTCACTGGTGCTTAAAAAAAATCATTTTAATATGCTGATTTGGTGCTCAAGAAATATTTATTATCGAAGTTGAAAACGGTTTATATTTATAATGCTTAATACTTTGTGAAAAGCAGGTTACAGAAGGTTTCTTTGATGTATAGAAAGTTCAAAAGAACAGCATTTGTTTGATAAAGAAGTCTCCTTAACACTTAATTACATTCTTCAGTCTTACTAATTCAAACATTTTGAAACCAAAAAGATTTTGAATGGAGATAATATATTTTTAAGTTTGGTTACATATGTCTATATATTTGATTTTCTGCTTTTTATCTGTTTAGCTTCTTACCCACACATTTTATCCTTATACCCATTGATAATATTTCTGTCTTTCGTTTAGGAAGGGGCCCTGACCGCCTTCAGGAAGACTTATGACAAGACCGTTGCTCTTGGTCATCGCTTAGACATTGTTTTCTACCTGCTGAGGATTGGCCTGTTTTATATGGACAATGACCTCATCACCCGCAACACTGAGAAAGCCAAAAGGTACAGACTTGTTTATTTAACAAATCCATGTCACCCTCGAATGTTGGCCTGACACTTGAACTCTGCATGAATGAACAGTTTGATTGAAGAAGGTGGTGACTGGGACCGGAGGAATCGTCTGAAGGTGTATCAGGGCCTCTACTGCGTGGCCATTCGGGATTTCAAGCAGGCAGCGGAGCTCTTTCTGGATACGGTCTCCACATTCACCTCATATGAGCTTATGGACTACAAGACGTTCGTCACGTACACTGTGTATGTGTGTATGATCGCTCTCAAGAGGCCGGACCTGAGAGAGAAGGTGATCTGTTTAGCCTAAAAAAACAATATATATACAATACTTTTCAAAGGTTTTATGTTTTTTTTGTTTGTTTTGGGAAAATAAATTAATTCTCTTATTCAATAAGGATACATAAAATTGATCAGAATTGACAGTAAAAATAATGTTGCTAAAGATTGAACTGAATTGTACTTTTTATTAATCAAAGAATTATAATTTTAAAATGGTAAGCAGGACCTGTTTCAACACTTCACTAAATGTGTCTTGAGCACCAAATCTGCAAATTAGAATGTCCGCAGGAATAAGTTACATTTGAAAACATATTAAAATCAAGATTTATTTAATATTTGAAAAAAAAAAAAAACTTTATAATTTTTTTTTTTACATTTATTTAAAAATGCAGCTTTAGTGAGCATGAGACCTCTTTAGAAATATGAAAATAATAATAAAAATCATGCAGACCTTCAGAATTTATTAAAATAATTAAACAAGCATGGTTAATGTCATGATTTTAGACCAATCATTAGAAAGCACAATAATAAAAAAATTAACTTTGACAGACCTAAATATAGATATTTTACATTGTCTCCTCATTAAGGTTTAAGGATGCAGGACCAGTTTGAAAACTCCTGCTTTTTATATATATTTAATGCATTTTGCAGACACTCTTATCCAGAGCAACACAAATAGCTTTAGCTTGTTCGAACATTGCAAGTGTGAAATTCAGAAAGTTTTCTGCTAGGAAAGGACTTCCTGTATATGTGTTATATAAAAGAATTAACCTTATAAAAACAATTAAATCGAATAGTAATAACCTTATGCATGAAATGATGAAATGTCTGGTCTTTCAGGTAATTAAAGGTGCTGAGATCTTGGAGGTGCTACACAGTTTACCTGCTGTCCGTCAGTACCTCTTCTCTCTCTACGAGTGCCGTTATTCTGTATTCTTTCAGTCATTAGGTAAGTGAAATATTGGCAGTGGAGACTTTAAAGAACGATTGAGGAAAATATGTTATTGCTTAACAAGCCACGTTCTGTTTTAAGATGAACGTTGTTATTTATTTGCCATGTTTGTTGAAAGTGCTTCTCTAAGTCTGCTGGTCTGTTATTGTTTAAAATGTTTGGACTCAGAGGTTCCATGTTTCTCGTCTTTAGCTCGAGTGGAACAGGAGATGAAGCAAGACTGGTTGTTTGCTCCTCATTACCGTTACTATGTCCGAGAGATGCGAATCCTGGCCTACAGCCAGCTCCTGGAATCCTACCGCTCTCTCACGCTGGGATACATGGCCGAAGCGTTCGGAGTCAGCACAGAGTTCATTGACCAGTACGCTCCCGTGGTCAAATAAACAACTATGTAAATAGTCATTATTTTGCGCTCACTTTGGTCTTTTTCTTTCCCAAGGGAGCTGTCGCGATTTATCGCTGCAGGACGTTTACATTGCAAGATCGACAAAGTCAATGAGATTGTGGAAACCAACAGGTGAGGACCGGTCATTTAAATCTCTGTTGGAGATATAGTTAGCCAAATGCATTTATTTATTTTTTCTCTACAGACCTGATAGTAAGAACTGGCAGTACCAGGAAACCATAAAGAAGGGTGATCTCCTGCTGAACAGAGTGCAGAAGCTGTCCAGAGTGATCAACATGTAGTCAACATGCATATGACGTCTGATCGATACTCATCTTTTCTTGTGAACGGGACTTGTTTTATGTACAGAATATAATAAAACTGTATTGGAGGAAACATTTGAGTTTTTCTTTGGTGTGTGAGCAACTGGGGGAAAAAAAAAACTGAGGCGGAGACATTTTTCTTATAAATAACTGTATAAATTATTTTTTCTTTTTTATATATTTACAGAAACTTGTTACAAAACAAATATACTATACAATCTTTCTTTAAATATGAAGTAAATCTACCCTACTGTTTGTTCATGAATTACATAGCAGCTAACACACAAAAGTCCAGCTGATCAAATTATTTTTGAATATGTATACAAAAAGAGACAAAGAAAAAAAAAAAATCAAAATATACACACTTGTACATTTTATATGTAGAGGCTTCTTCCCCAAAAGCAAACTGCGTTTATCATCTTTGATTCACATTCCAGATCTGTGGTGATTAATCAAACAGCTTCACAAAGCTTTCATGGTCTGAAAACAGTGGAGTTACAATTTCAAGGTAAACAGTACATGTATCTGCCTAAAACACTGGTTGAAATCACCGACTTGGCCACAAAAATATCTTTCCCTCTCGCTTTGAAAATTTCTAATATCAAAAGTAGTCATAAAAGAATACAAGGGACAGCTAAGATGCTTTTCTCATGTCAGTCAAGTAAGTGTTACTCTGCCATGCATTTCATCAATCAGAGTTTCCGCTCCAATTGAAAGGGAAAAGGGCGATGTGTGAGATTCCTAGGCAGGTATAAAAACAATTTTAACCCTTAAATAACATTCAAGTACTGTGAAAAGTATACATGAAATAAAAAGCTCTGCCTTAACAACAGTCGATGAGAAACTAATTCAGGCACTTTCTCTCTTTTTTTTTTTTTGTCGGTGTTAAAAGCAAATGAATAAGTAATTAAAAAGCAGTGTATCCAATTACAAAGTTTGGCAACAGTGGTGCACAATTTGCACTGTACAACTGTATGGTTTCCTCATCCAGCTAGAAAAGTCCTACAAAATACATCAGCCAGCCAGAAATCTTTTGCACAGTTAAACGGGCCATTTTAATCACATTCTCTGACCATGAGGGAAAAGAAGCACTATTGACACCTAGAAAACAATATAGTGTACGGTGGATGATTTTTCCACTACTGTGGCAACAATCTGTCGGGGAACTCGGCGTGCGACTAACAAGAAGCTGTGTTTGGATAGAGTGGCGTATTGCATTATCAACTTGGCAGTGAACCACTTCTAATAACCTTAGAATGTTTCCGTTTACTAAATAAATAATAACGATCTCAATTGTACCAAAAATCGTTTACGAAAATGCTTGTGCAAAAATACATCTCCATATGTACAATTCTTTAACAAAATATGTATTCTCAAATAGGGATACTTCAATATTTGAATTCGGTTTTGTGTACGAAAAAGCTGAAGGGAAAAAAAAATACACGAGAAAAAAACATGCTCTACTTCTCAGCGACCATTGCTGACTGACATCAGTGGAGTTCAGTAATTTACAGGAGTTTTAAAGAGAAGCCTCAACTTACACAACAAAATCCACCTCAAGATCCTTATGAAGATTAATGAGCCAAAGAAGGATCTATTGCGTTTAAGTTGCCAGACCCACAGTGGAAATGAGAATTAATCAGAATGACTAGCTACTAACCTCTTTAGGGGCACAAAGAAAAAAAAGCTTGTGTGGGATCAATGCAGGAACGTTCAGTCGCAGTATAAGGTAGTGGTTATTGGATGAGATGGTGCTGGCCAGACTAGTTCACAGTATTGAGAGTCGTGTAGATGTCTACTCCATTGCTGAGATGATAGTGTGTCTGTCATGTTGGTCTATGGCTCAACGCCAACTAGCCACGAGCCCCTTTCTGAGACTGAAACGATATCATGCCTAAGGCATCTTCACTAGGAAACTCTCCTACAATCATGTGAGCGAGACTGCAGATTTGAGTACATTAAGATTACAGCACATGTTTCTTTAGTGCTACGATGGGTAGATGAGATGAAGCATCACCTGCCGTCTCTCATTTTGCTCTGACACGAGCAATTTTTGCATGTGCTAAAAGGTTCACTGAATCAAGCCCTTAATGTACCTAAAATATCTGTGTTGTCCAAGGCATGGTTTTTTAAGAGGATTACAGTGTTTTCTGGAGCTTCAAGAGACGACTGTTGCTCAGGATTCAGTAAAGACATGCTAGGCTAGGCAACACCAAAAACTAGTGCTTTCGAGTTAATACAAGGTGTTCAGAGTTTGATTTAGGGGTTGGATTGTTCTGTAAAAAAGAAATTGCAATAAATCAGCCTAAAAGAACTCTCTTTTAGCTTATCTGAAAGAAGTCAAAAAAAAAATCCCCTTGAAATAAAACAAAATCTAATTGAACACTTTTCAAAAATAAATGGAAAATTGTATATGATAAATATCTTGTTCTGTTTGCTATACATCTGCTAACCTGTAAACAAAATTTGGTCTAAAAAATGTCTAGTTTGCATAATCTTTAAGTTTAGGTTGCTCATTTTGAAACTCCACTCCTGTCATGTCTATCTGTATCCGCAGTGAGTTTAGCTCAATCTAATACAGCCTTCCAGTGAGAGATCATGTGTATGACTAACTTAAGTTGACTGTGTGTCTAACTTCAGGGATGTTGCTCTCCTGTACACTTCCTCCAAGGCTGAGTAGGATTACAGTTTCCAGTATGTCCAGTATGTTCTCGTATGTCCACACCTTCAAGCTAACATACTGAAGAATATCAGTAAAGCCACTCATCTTGTTCACGTCGCACATCTGTCCTATGCTTGGTAGTGTTGGCGAGGCTACGCACCAGCTCAAATCTGTACCTGTTCTGACCCCAGCGCAAGTGCTCAGGCTGGGCAGCTCATGCTCTACGCAGCAGGCTTTGTACCCAATGGTGCATTGTATAGATTCATTATAACCTCCGACAGGAGAACTGTATCTCTCTGGCTTATTATCCTATCCCCGGAGAGTGCCCCTGCATGGCTTTGGGAGGAAATCCTCACGAAGGACATCAATGGGCCACCCAGTGTGCATTCCACCCTGAGGATTGTGGGAAGAGTAAGAGAAAAAGAAGGCCTCGTGCAGAGTGACATGAGGGGGCTGAGGGAGCTCTGGGTCCAGCCTACTGCTCAGCATGCTCAGAGCCTCCTCACCTGTGTCAGGGACGAGCCTTTGGCTATGGGAAAACACACAAGAGTACGCAAATGTAATGTCTAAGAGGAAAGAGACGATATTACATTCTAAACTAAAACGGGGAAGGAAAACAAGCTAACCTGATGTATGAGTGAATTGTTAGGGAGCCCTGGGGGTCCAGGTATAGAGCGAACGTGCTTGCTGTGGATGTTGTTGATTGATGGAGACTTGGCCATTTTGGGCCTGCCAGGACCTTGTCCTCCTCCCACTCCTGCTCCTGACACTGTCAAAGTCATTACAAAATCTGAATAAGAGACAGCACTTTGAAATCAAGCAAACGGCATATAATAATGTCAAGTCTACAGTACAAGTGATTTTGGGCTCATAGTGTTTTAGGACTTTATACAATAATGTAAATGCTAAAAAAGATAGACTAATCACTCTGACAGCTCTGTATGAAGTAAACTTTGAAGAGTGGTGAAGTGTAAAAAAACTAAACCAAGATGAAACAGAATTGAGACTAATGTGAAATGTCCCAGAAACCAGATCACACCTAAACTGAAATAGAATAGAAAGAGAGACTAGAATATTACTAAAATGATATTAGGCAATGAAAAAAAAGGATTGAAGCCAGTTTGAGATGAAATAGAAATTTAGGTTGAAACTAAAATGAAATGAAACCGCTAAATTCAATTAACTGAAATTAAACAGAAAATGGATAAAAACTAAAAAGGCATTAAACTGTCTGGATTAAAACTAAACAAAAGCCAGAATCTAATACTGGATTAACACCAAAGTGAAACAGAAATCCAAAACTAAAACCAGATAAAATAATAATAATGTGATTAAAACTAAACAAAAAATTAACTGGAAAATAAACAGAAACTGGATTAAAACTAAAATGAAGTGAAATAGAAACTAGATCAAAACTAAACAAAGATGAAACAGAAATGGGGTTGATCCTAATGTGACATGACACAGAAACCAGATCACAACTAAATGGAAATAAAATAGAAAGAAAAATAGATTATTACTAAATTGACATTGGACACAACGGAAAAAAATGACAAGCCAAACTGAGAAGAAATTAAAATTTAGATTGAGACTAAACTGAAATGAAGCAGAGAGCAAAATTAAATAACTGAAATAGAAAATGGATAAATACTAAAAAGAAACCAGATCAAAGTTATTAATTTGAACCTAGAATTTGATTCATACTAAAGTGAAACAGAAACTGGATTAAAACTAAACCGAAATAAAACAAAAAACAAATTAAATCTACCTGTAATAAATCTACCAGTTTCTGTAACAGAAACTGAATTTATACTAAAATTAACTGAAATAGAAACTTGATGAAAACTAAAAGATTTAAAAAAAAAAGGGATTGATACTAATGTGAAATGACACAGAACCCAGAACAAAACTAAACTGAGATTAAACATAATGGGATTAAAACTAAAATTAAAATTAAAACAGAAACCAAATTAAAACTGGAATGAAACTGAAACTGAATTAATACTTAAATTTCATACATCAATCTGGATTAAAACTGAAAAGTAAACAAACAAACTGATTCATTTGAATCAAAAAAAAAAAAAAAAAAACTAAACTAAACCAAATGAATGCTTTCAAAAAACGTTTAAAGAAATTAAAAAGAACCTGGAATAATAGTAAATAGTATTAGAACTAAACTGAAATTAAACAAACTGGACTGAAACCAAAATATGATTAAACAGAATCTAGATCAAATCTGAAATGAAACAGGAATCTGGATTAAAACAATAAATAAGTAAAAAACAAGGTTTATGCACCTGTGCTGTTGAGGCTACTAGAGCCAGGTGAGCCCTTCCTCCTTTTGGCTTCTAGACGTGAATCTGCATGATGATCGCTGCTCTGGTGAACAAATGGCCCGAGGGAGAGGGTGGAGTCACTGCTGTTCATCACTACGCTCATGCGTTTAATGGACTCAGCTGGACTGCCTGAGGGAGGGCCACGTCCTGTCGAATCCTGCTTCAAGCTCAAAGAGTTGGCCCTGCCTGGGGTGCAATTTACCCCCACGCTGTAAACCCCACTGTGGGATGATGACAACGTTGATGACGATGAAGATGAAGAGGGGGTGGAGGCAAGCGATGTGTGGTAGGCACTGCCAAGGCTAACCGAGTTTACCGCACAGTTCTTCTTAAAAGATGAGGATGAGAAGGAGTCAGAGGTGTAAGTGCTATTGGTGGTATGCAGGGAACTATTTTTCCGCTTCTTGCCTGAACTGAGACTACCGCTGATGCTAGCACTGCTGTTGGTACTGCCCTTGATGACAGAGTTACTTAGGCTGGAGGATGGCTCCCGAGCCTTAAAGGACTTTGTACCGGATCGGGATTTAAGGGGTCTGTTGGAGCCCAATGAGGGTAGCGAGGACGAGTGGGCTGAAGGCATCTGGGGTGATGAGGCTGACACTTGTCTAGAAGTGCTACTGTAGGCGGGCTGCTCAGTGGAGGAGGCTTGTGGAGAAGAGCGGGCATTCAGGGTGGTGCCATATGACAGGACTGGCTTGCTGTCATAAGGCGGTGGTGAGGACAAGCTGAGAAACCCTGCAGAAATGGAGGAGGATGAGGAAGAATGGGAGTTTGTGCTTGTCCGGTGAGAGGTTGTCACTGTTGTTGCTGAGTTCTCCATCGCCAGAGGGATTTTCCTAAAGTAAATGCAAGAAGTCATAATAAGGATTTTGTTTAATGGAGAAATGGAGAAGAGGAAAGGGTCTCAACACACTTACTTCCACAATTGTGAGTTGGCATGCTTGTCAAACATGGTGGTGAGAGCGCACCGTACTTGATCCCAGCGTCGGTCGAACGCGTAACAACCTCTACCGTACAATCGACTTCCAAAAGTGCAGAACTGATGAGAGGCAGAAAAGGAATTTGCACTTGGTCCTGAACATTCTCAGATCAAGGTTGACTCAAACCTACTTTAAAGTGGATGGCTTTAAGATCACTTTAAGATCACAATGTTTCTTATACTTACAGCAGCTGGTCGTGGGTGGTAACCTGAATAATGGCAGTCCAGTTTCTCTGTGGCCTCCTCTCTCTCCTCGTTCTCCCCCTCATCACTGGAGAGGTGGCTGGTCTCTGTGCCAACAGGGGCTGGGTGAGAATGATGGGCCTGGTCGTGGACCATGGCTGGGTCTCCTCCACTATGAGAGTTACTACTGTTGAGTCTAAAGACACAGAAAAGCACCCTAACATTTGCCTTCATTGTCAACCAGCCGAACAAAAAACAACTGGAGGTCTATAACAAATTTGGCTAATCAATCAAAAGGAAACCAGTTTAGAGTAAATAGTGGAAAACCAGGAGGAAGCAACTCACCGTGGAAGCCCCGAATTATGAGGTTTGGGTTTGCTGTGGGGCAAAGGCTTAGTGGCATCGGCAGTGCCATTGCCATGGGAGGCCGGGTGAAGGTCTTGTGAGATGCGGGAGGGGGGAGGGTGAGGGTCCCTGAGAGGGGGTGCTGGGTGTGAAGGGTCCAACCTGAACTGCAGCTCCTTGTCACGTGCTTTGCTCTTGTGCTCAGCGAGAAGCGTGTCAAAGCGTTGCCGTCGCCCGAGCACCGCCCTCCTCTGGCTTATGGAATGTGTCTGTGGATAAAAGGGGGGTAAGTAACAGTTCAGATAAACAATTAAATGTTTAGTTCATATATTCAAAGAAATCTAAACATTAGGGAGGTCCTAAAGCTCATACAAACACACACACACGCGTATCGTATTTTTGAGACTATAAGTCACACCTGAGTATAAATCGCATCAGTCCAAAAATACGTCATGATGAGGAAAGAAACATATATCGCACTGGACTATAAGTCGCGTTTATTTAGAACCAAGAGAAAACATTACCGTCTACGCGCCCTCTCGCGGTTGTAGATGGTAATGTTTTCTCTTGGTTCATGTCTCTTAGTTCATTTCTCTTGGTTCATGTCAAATTAATTTTGATAAGTCACACTGACTAAAAGTCGCAGGACCAGACAAACTATCAAAAAAGTGTGACTTATAGTCCGGAAAATACGATATATATATATATATATATATATATATATATATATATATATATATATATATATATACACACACACACACGCAGGTGCTGGTCATATAATTTATTTATTTATTTCACTAATTCCATTCAAAAAGTGAAACTTGTATATTATATTTATTCATTACACACAGACTGATATTTCAAATGTTTATTTTTATTTTATTTTGATGATTATAACTGACAACTAAGGAAAATCCCAAATTCAGTAGCTCAGAAAATTTGAGTATAACAAAACCAATACAAAGAAAAGATTTTTAGAAATCTTGGCTAACTAAAAAGTATGGAAATGAAAAGTATGAGCATGTACAGCACTCAATACTTATTTGGGGCTCCTTTTGCCTGGATTACTGCAGCAATGTGGCGTGGCATGGAGTCGATCAGTCTGTGGCACTGCTCAGGTGTTATGAGAGCCCAGGTTGCTCTGATAGTGGCCTTCAGCTCTTCTGAATTCTTGGGTCTGACATATCGCATCTTCCTCTTCACAATAACCCATAGATTTTCTATGGCGTTAAGGTCAGGCGACTTTGCTGAACAAATAAGAACAGGGATACCATGGTCCTTAAACCAGGTACTGGTAGCTTTGGCACTGTGTGCAAGTCCTGTTGGGAAATTAAATCCACATCTGCATAATGTTGGTCAGCAGCAGGAAGCATGAAGTGCTCTAAAACATCCTGGTATATGGCTGTGTTGACCTTGTACCTCAGAAAACACAGTGGACCAACACCAGCAGATGACATGGCACCCCAAACTATCACTGACTGTGGAAACTTTACACTGGACCTCAAGAAACGTGGATTGTGTGCCTCTCCTCTCTTCCTCCAGACTCTGGGACCCTGATTTCCAAAGGAAATGCAACATTTACTTTCACTGGAGAACATAACTTTGGACCACTCAGCAGCAGTCCAGTCCTTTTTGAAGAGAAACACTTCTGAAGCTGTCTGTTGTTCAAGAGTGGCTTAAAACAAGGAATGCAACAGCTGAAACCCATGCATACGTCTGTGCACAGTGGTTCTTGAAGCTCTGACTCCAGCTGCAGTCCATTCTTTGTGAATCTCCCCCATATTTTGAATGGGTTTTGTTTCACAATCCTCTCCAGGGTGAGATTATCCCTATTGCTTGTACAATTTTTTTCTACCATATCTTTTCCTTCCCTTCGCCTCTCTATTAATGTACTTGGACATTAAGACCTTTTGTGTCTTGCCCTCCTTGTGCAAGGTACCAATGGTTGTCTTTTGGACAACTGTCAAGTCAGCAGTCTTCCCCATGACTGCGTAGCATACAGAACTAGACTGAGAGACCATTTAAAGGCTTTGCAGGTGTTTTGAGTTAATTAGATGATTAGAGTGTGGCACCAGGTGTCTTCAGTATTGAACCTTTTCACAATATTCTAATGTTCTGAGATACTGAATTTTAGATTTTCCTTAGTTGTCAGTTATAAACATCAAAATTAAAAGAAATATACATTTGAAATATATCGGTCTGTGTGTAATGAATGTATATAAATACATTCACTTTTTGAATGAACTTTTTGATGATATTCTATTTATATGACCAGCAACTGTATATAGCCTACTTGTATTAATGCTATATTGGTATATTAATAAAAAAAAATATATATATATTAACTGCCTATTTGTATGGGATTAAAATGTCCAAAGTGCAGTCTTAATTCCAACTCAAAATATATTTCAAAGTGTAGGAGGTGGCATACCTTGCATGTTAAGGATCTTGTGCATGGCTTACGTGCTGTCATATCCATAACCCCACAATGGACATCTGGATTAAACTCTCGCTCTGATTTAAGGAAAAAAACATAACAGAACACACAAGTAAAAAAATGAATAAATAATAATTTTCCCCTCAGAATTTTCTGTGACATAACAATAGCAGAGGATATAAACATTCACCTTGTCTCTTGTACAAAGGTCTTCTGCTAATGGCACTGCTGCTGTCCTGTTTCTTTTCTTGGGACAAGAGGTGGCCCTTTCCATTGGGAATCTGACCAGAGGCCAGCTGTGAAGCCTTTGGTATGGAGGGGAAGTTAAGGCCTGACAAAGTATTGGAGGAAGAGGAGGAGGAAGTGGAAGAAGAGGTGGGCACATGGGGGAGTTTGGGTGAAGATTCCACCTTCCAATTGACCTTCTCTAGACCTTTCTCTGGACCTTTGACTGTAGGAATTGGGCTGCAGGGGAAAAATAAATAAATAGTCTTATATTGTACCAAAGGTGGGTGTGCTTCAGATAACATCTTTTGTGTTATGCCAGAATGGGCTGCTTATCAGAACAGATTTACACATTAAATTCACTTACACTCCATCAAAACACACATACACACCTCTCTTCTTGCGGCACCCTATAGGGGAAGTGAGGCTTCCGGTGAGGCATCTTCTCTTTGGTTGATTTTAAGATTTTAGTGGGGGTGCTGTTGTTTACAACGGAGGGGCGTGCAAGTGTACTACCACTCCCGAACCCGACTCCACCCCCAAGGCTGCCCTTACTTCGAGAGTTTGCAAACGCAGCAGGGGCGGCATAGCTGGCTGGGGGCTTGCTGCTGGAGCTGTGTCTTCTCTCTGAGGGTTAAGAAATGCACAAAATTTTACTCTTTGAATGCTCAACTTGTTGACTACAAAAGCCAATACATTTTTATTCAGATTTTGTTTTCCAATTTAGTTTAATATATTAAGACAACCATAGTTTATATCTTTTACCATAAAAAAAAAGTCAAGCTTAAGTCAAGCATTTTTACCACCTAATAGCATTTTCATTTTTTAATTAAGGTGGGCTGCAATAGTTTCAAGATAACTACATATTTTACTTTAAAGTTATTTGCATTTTTACATTTTCGTTAATTCTGGAGTATTAAAGATTTAAATTAAGTTGCAGTTTTTTCCCAGTTAACAAATAACGACTCCGATATCTACAGACTGTAACATAAAAATTAACAACATTTTTTGAGTTTCAATAAATGAATATATAAAAGCAAAGGGCAAACAAATGTTTAACTTTTGAGTTTTGACATATTTTTGGACTAAAGAAATCTTCATCTGGCTTTGCACTTTGTCCAAGCCATCTGTTTTAATGGATAGCTGATTTAACCTGCAGTTAAGCCAAGTAGATTAATACTTAGACACACACCAATACACTATCTGTTTCTAAATACACACATTTGCTTTCTTATTGTATAACAAGACACAAATGTGCATGAGCATTTAGTCAAAAGGGTGAACCGCTGTGCTGCACTAACAAATGCTCTGGTCTCTCCATACTTGCCTGTCAAAAACACAAACACAGTCCTGTTGCTCTGGCCCTGCGTTTGTGACGAAGCCCTCCAGCAAACCGGGGGCAAACACAAGCGCACACACACAGTCTAGACTTATGTCTGGCCTGTGTTTATCTGTGCTGATAAAACTACAGCAAAACACCAAAAATAAATAAAAATAAAAAAGGACACCATGAAGAAATCCTTGACTTATTTATTTCTCACAGACGCTTGTGGCTATTTGCTGGGATGTTGTCACTGCTCTGAGAAAGTGGGCCAGCAGCAATTTGAGTAACCAAGGTCCCAATCGACAAAGCCCCAATTACACCACAGCAATCCGTAGTATCATTCCAGCGCATGTTGAAAAAGCAATCTGGGATTGTTGTAAGGAAACTGTACACCAAATACTGCAACCTGGCAAATGACGACAGGAACTACCAACATAAAAACAACAGCCTCATGCAACAGAAGGATGATAAGTGTGGACATTGGCACAGAGTAGAAATGAAAAATGTTTGTACTTTTTTCAAAAATGGAGAACAAATGCCCACAAACAAACAACAACTGAAGTCCGCTGAAGTACAGCCCTGGCAAAGCATCACAGAGGAGGAAACCCAGTCTCTGTTGATGTCTATGAGTCATTGTCTGCAAAGGATTCTCAACAAAATATTAAAGATTAACATTTTATTTATGATTATATTTATTTGTCCAATTAAATATGAGCCCCTGAAAATGCGGGGACTGTGTATATAAATTAAAACTTAAAGTCTGCACTTTAATTTCATCTTGATCGGGTTTTTTTTTTTTCAGTGTTCGGGTGGCATACAGAGACGAAATTATGAAAATTGTGTCAGTGTCCAAATATATGGACCTGACTGTATATGCAAACTGGTCTCATCAACTGAGATGCAGTGTGACTGCAGAATCCCAAAATATCCACAAATGCATAAAGTAGTTATAGTACACTTAAAGTAATAATATACAGTCAGCTGATCGAGTTCAATCAAAGGGAACGTTTTGAGCCCATTTTAAAATGAAGCAGATACAAATTAATTTCTTATTTAAAAAGGGAATAAAATGATCTTAATAATCATGATCAAACGTCTCCCGCAAATGTTCAACAAGCAGATCTTAAACACATATTAAAAACTATGCCACATTTAAATACATGTTTAAAAAATATGTTTTAATTGACATGAAGGCCAATCCTTAAAAGTCATGTTAAAACTGTATTTAACTTTCTGACTGCAAATTCTTATGTAGTTTGCAACTTTAGTACCACAGCTCATTATGATTTATCTTGAAGAAGAACTTACCAGAACTAGATTCTTCCCTACACTATTAGTCAAGCACTTGAGCATTTAAAAGTGTCATGGTCTGTGTAGTTAATCTGCTCATTAATCTTTCAGTTTCTAGAATAAAAGAGTCCCAGTGTTCATAGAAAAAAAAAAACTTTCACCACTAGAGTGAGTGATTTTGTGATGATCTCTATAAAACACACACACACACACACACAGGCTCAGTCTGAGTGCAATAAACAGGCCATACTGTGGAATATTTAAACATCAATGCCGTCCTGAAAAACTGATTTTCTGGAAGCTGAACAGAGCATCAAGTGCACTGATGTTGACATGTTGTGGCTCTCTCGAGAGAGTGCCGCAACTTTAACAATCTGCACAAATTCTCAGTCCTGTGACATGTTTTTGGATTCAGTTATGGCCACGGGAAATCTTCCAATCAAATAAGTCTCATTTTGGGTTCTGATATAGCCCATGAACAGCTGCACTGTGTCATTAATGGTTCATGAATGTCTGTGTACACCAGGCAGAGAGTAACTAAAATATCCACATATTAGGAAGATGTCAAATGTGTGTATGCTAGTATTTTTAATTACAAATGTTGCAATTATGTTTTGGACTGTGACTGTGATTAAAAAAAAATACTATCCCTAATTACATATTGCTACAACTTTGATATTAAAGGGATACTCCACCCCAAAATGAAAATGTTTTCATTAATCACTTACCCCCATGTCGTTCCAAACTGGTAAAAGCTTTGATCATCTTCGGAACACGATTAAAGATATTATGGATGAAAACCACCCGGTTTACATCCAAAATCTCTTAAATTGTGTTCTGAAGATTATATAAGCTTTTACGGGTTTGAAACGACATGGGGGTAAGTGATTAATGACAAAATGTTCATTTTGGGCTGGAGTAACCCTTTAAGCCTAAAGATCTAAAGATCATAAAATCACACCTAAACGGCAGAGAAAATGACTAGACAGACACAAAGCAAACCAGCCCAGATGCAAGAGTATGAAAGCATACAATGTGGCTCCTTCATTTTGAAACACTCAGCATATGCAGACATGGCAAGTAAATTAAAACACAGCCATTTGAACTTAACATCAGAAAGTGTTTTGATTATTTTTACAGCATGCTAAAAAGCACCAAAGCATTTTGCCACTGGGATTTATTAAAGACATTTTGGCTCCCTCTTGTGGCCAATGCTTAAATAATGAGTCCAAGTGAACCAGCTATTATTACTTCAGAATCTTAAACAAATCGACTCAGCATCTGGTAACAGAGGCTTTCGTTCAAGGTTAATTATGGTGAAATTAAAGAAACAGCTGGGACAAAGAAAGACCTTGACTGGGCCAAACATTTTTAAAATCAAAGAACGAACGAAACCACTTTCAACAGATTTCGATAAATAAGAAAAACACCCCAGCTCCATTAGGAGTAATCTCTCTCTATCTCTCTTAAAAAAAGACACAAACAAACATTTGATTTAGAGCACTTTCTTGAAATGTGCAAAAATGCTCAAAGCATTTTGGCAAGATGAATTTGTAATTCTCATGTGCTTAAATGCTATAACGTTAAACCACTGCCGACACGTTTTAAATGGCTCAAAAATAAATCAATAAAATCCTCAAATAATTAATTTTCCTTAAAACACAGATCAGAGGTGTGCTGAAATGGAAGTGATTTTATTTTATTTTTTCCTGAAAATTTCTGATGCCTTATAAGAAGTTTTACCTGTGCTAGATTGGATAAAACAGCACAGACGTGCTGACTAAAAAGAGCACATCAAATATTAACTCGAGGATAGTAAACAGAACTCTGGCGGTGCGTATCAAAGGCTTGTGTTCTTCTCTCTTCATGTTGTGATAGTTGAGGCAGAGCAGAGGTGGGGGCGGGAAGGATTTCTGTCTTAATTCCCTTGAGTGAGATAAGATTTTTCTAAAACACCTCCATTGAAGACGGCAGGGAGAGCAAAATGAGAGAAACACAGAGAACGAGTCAGCTGTGGACAGAAGACGGCGTTCTTACCGTAGTGTGCTTGGAAGGCTTGGGGTTTGACTACATGACTGCAGTGGCTGCACATGACCAAGTAGAAGTCATCCTGGGAAGGACATTGGCCAAAGATGGGCATGTCTGCAAAAACACACACAACACACTCATTAGCAGGTCACAATGTTTTGTGTTCTTCTGACACAGCACGATGAGACAATTAGAACAACGCTGCTACTTTCAGCTTTGCATGACTGTAGAAGCCGACATTATTAATTAGCTCATTAGAAAATCTTTACAATACAAAATGAATGATCCTATCTCTCAAAACTATAACTCTGAAATGTCTTTTACAAAAACGATATATTTGAAGAAATCAAATATCAATTTAATAATTCAAAAATAAATTTGTGAATAAAACAAATAAACAGATAATTTCCAATTCGTAAAACAGACATATTTACAACTGTTTATTTAAACATTTATTCATTCAAATATAAAAATGTAAATAAATCGCTTCTGAACCCTACAAATAAATAAACAAATAAGTTAATGAGCTCAAATGTTTAACAGGCAAATGGTCCAAGAAAAGCAATTTGCATATGCTACATGAAAATTAGGGCAATGAAATTTAAATATATTAAGTGTACTTTTTTTTTTTTTTTTTTTACACAACCATTCAAAAGTTCGAGGTCAGTAGTAAGTTTTTTTAATTTTTATTTTGAAAAGCAAAATTAATAAAATTATTCAGCTAAGATGCATTAAATTGATAAAAAGTGACATTTACACTGTTAGAAAAGATATCCATTTCAAACAAATGCTGTTCCTTTTTAACTTTTTTTTTACTTTCTATTAAAAAAACTTTCTATTGTGTTACAAAAAGCACAAATGGATAAAAAATATTTCTTGAGCATCAAATCAGCATTCTAGGATGATTCATGAAAGATTTTGTGACACTGAAGACCAGAGTTTTTTAGTGTATTTTGACCAAATAAATGCAGACTTGGTGAGCATAAGAGACTTTTAGGCAAAAAAATCTTACCAATCGTAAACTTTTGAATGGTAGTGTGCATTAAACTACATTTTTTAATAAATGAAATCAAATCATGCTCCACAGAACTATACTGTATATTACAGAGAAAATGTGTTCAGGTTGCGTGTTCTTGCTTATTGTGAACAGATAAATTACTTCTCCCTAGATTAATTTCACTCCTGATTAGGACATACAGCGTAATCGACCTAACCAGTGAAAAGAGCCTTAAAGGTGCACTAATCGATAAAAAAAAAAAAAAAAAAAACACTTTTGACCACAGCGCCAGACCTAATCCCAAAACACACTTGCAGCCAATCAGCAGTAAGGGGCATGTCTTGTATGATAGAAAGAAGAGAGTGCTTAATTTGAGTGCACAGATGGATAGTAGCAGATCGACTATAGATAGAGAAAATTGGAAGATAAAAAAAGAGGAAAGTATCAGAGGAAAGAAGCGTTACGATCAGGCAAGAGGTAGGACTCACGTAAATATCGGAGCAGATTTCCAGCATTGGAGAGAACTCAAGGAGCGGGAAGGGCTCAAATCGGACATTGTACTTTTTAATTTTTTTTACTTGAGTAACGTTGATTTTGCTTTGTTTCACACAACTTATCTGTGTTGGCTTTTGTATCGAATCAAAATAGGGCGAGGTCCTGTTGGAGGTATGGCCATGTTCGTTTTACTGCTTTTAAATATAAACATTGTTAGCAAAAATGGCTTAGTGCACCTTTAATAAAATATTCCTCATCTGCCATCAGATCATACACACACAAAATGCCTAAGAAAACTTGTTTCCACAGTGCACACCAGTGTCTGTCCACTACTCTGTCTGTTCAGTTTATCAACAGCCCGGTTCGGGTGAGGCCACCCGGGCCATTCCGGGGATGTTCTGGGAAAAGCGTCTGGGCGAGTTCATGTGGTGCATGGGGTCACCCGCAGCAGCGCTACTCTGTTTTCATAAAAAAGGAAACAAATAAGTGATCAGGGATAGCCAGCCACCGCACCAGCATTTCAAAGGTTGCCTGGGGAGTGAGGAAAAGTAATTGAGTGGGAGAACGAGGAGAAGAAAGAAAGTGAGATTGCAGATTAAGAGTGGCAGTAGTAAAGTTGTGAAATTTCTGCAAGGCCGAAAGATGATAAACAAGTGAGCTGAGGAGAACCGTATAGTAGGTGGCATTTGGCTTTCAAGATTTATACTTTTAGAAAGTGCTCTGAATTGACAGCAGTTTGTGGAAAGCTGTCTACCCAAACCACACAAATAAGTGCACTGAAAATAGATGAAAGCAGTGGAAAAAATATCTGCACATTAAAAAAGCAAGAAAGCAATCACTCTTAGTCTCTGCTATTTAGTGAGGCTTAATGCGGACCTTGCTACAAATGCAAACTACTTGTTCCAGGCACTTTAAGAAAACATCTTAAATACTTGATCTGTCTTGAAGTAGACAACAAGCAAATGACCATTCTCTAAAAAAAACACGAATATACGCTGAACGGGGGAAAACAACATTATTTGTTTAAAGGAATAGTTCACCCAAAAATGACAAAATTAGTTAATTTTTGTTGAATGCCGTTATTTCTGTTTTCTTTGTGCAAGCAACAAAATCACAGTCTATATGTGTTTTTATATCTTGATTTATACTAGGGATACACCGAATGTGTAGCAAACAGAATTATTACACAATGAAAAATGAACAAGAAAAGCAATGTGTAAATGCAGTATAAATGTTTTATCCCCATTGTTTTTTTTTTTTACATTTGACAATATATTAAATACATTTTATACATAAAAATGTATGTACTTTATAGATAAAATCTGTTATTTACGATAAAACTTCAACCCTGGCTGATCTTACAAGATTTACATTCTAGTGCATGTCCATCTTTTTGAACTGTTCTTTGAGAAAAATGCTATAAAATCAGTTATTTATCCTTGCACTGAAAGTGAGTTTTGATCTGAAACATGACCTAGCGTTGACACGTTGAGCCTTGGTGCTAGAGATGCAGCTTTCTTTTTTTTCTGAAATATTAATTAAGAAAAATTCTTCAAGATCAGATATTCACCATGGTGTTGAGAATGTGTTTGTGTGAACCATTGCCTAGCAGTTGACAAATGGAGCCTTGAAGCTCAAGCAGCAAATTTGGGTTTGATTCTAGCATGTGTCCTTTTGAACTTAATGCTATGAGAACATTTATTTATCATAACACTGAAAATGGGCTTCAGTACGAACCGTGACCTAGCATTTTCGCTTGCTGAGTTGTGGTGCTTACGCAACAGATGCAGATTCGATTCTGGCTTGTCTCCTTTTTCAGACTAATCATAAAAATAAAAATAATATACTAGAAGCTCTGATCTGTCACCATGGTTCTGAGAATGTGTTTGGGATGGAACTGTTGCCTTGCAGCTTTGATGCACATGCAGGAAACGTGTTTTTGATTCTGGCTTGCATCAGAATCCCCTTTTCTCCATCTCTCTCCTCAAGTAACGTGTCTCCTACCTTCTTTCATTGGGTTAGATATTGAAAGCAGATGCACTGACAATATATCTTCACATTAAAAAACTTGCAACACCGGTTATAATCACTTCATAAAAAACAAACTCAAGGCATAAATGAGCTGCAAGCATAATATTAAGAAGCCTTTTGTTGGCTGATGTGAAGCTCAGAGAGGCACTAACTGTCCATTAGTCTGAGAGGCAGGAGGTTAATTAGTGTGAGTGATTAAATGAGGGGAAAGGAGCAGGGCTATGGCTGCTGTTCCACTGCAACTCCAAGGACACAAGGACACTCCATAAAACATCACCGCCTGAAAAGATGCCATCGAATCCTCAGCGTCACCTGGGTGTACCTGTGCTCTTCTAACAGTGATCACCACCAATCAGGAAAAAATAGCCTCTTTAGGAATTCACAAAAGATCACCATCAAGAAGTAAATAGCCAAGGATAGGGTTTTTTAATCCACAGCTGTCCTGATGCCGAGTGAGCTGTTTGTTAACCTAAATCTAGTCATTTTAACAGTTATAGATATGCCAGTATATGACAATGACAGACTGATATTTAGCAGTTTCATTGGACATAAAAAGGACTAGATGACTCAACATCAATTAAAAACCTCTAAAATAGCACCTTTTGTGCAATTCCAACTGATCGGTGTTTATTTTCAAACAAAACTATTCAAAAGCAGAAGCGTCATCTGAAAAAGTTAAATAGGCTACATGATTTATAACTTTATCAAATATCAGTTTCTGGTGTTAGATGTAAAGCAATTTATGAAAATGTCTGCGGATGAAATGAAACGCATCAACCAAACAAAGATGCCCATCTGTTGTATGCATACATACACTTCATATGATTTACTAAAAAGCGTCTTATATTTTATTTATATTGTGGGGATTTTTCTGTGGGAAATGTTCACAACAACACAGATGTTGATGCACATTCAAGTCATCTCAGTTGGCAAGGTGTAATTAAATAGGAAGTCACTACTACACAAGGCAGCACAATGCAGATATCGTTCTCATACAATCAAACTATACAAATGCAAATGGGTAGTTGAGCTTAAGGACCTATTTTTCAGAAGGTTACATGCTATATTTTTAACTACAGCTTTGAGGGATTCCTAAAGAGAGAAACATCAATTTCAAAGAACATGAGGAGGATGGTGTCCTTTAAAAATTTCAAATGAGCTTTCCGGTGTTACATCGAAATAAAATCTGAGCCTTAGCTCTCCTCCGGGTATCAATCCCAACATTAGACAACAACGTGCTTATGACAGCATATCAGAGATGCTCACTCCATCAGAGCCGGGTTGACTTGACATGAAAACCACAGATATTCTAGTGTCTTCTAATCATGCATCTCAGGTCTGAGAGGAAGTGGAGGACAGACAGAATGTGCTGAAAGAGAGAGAATGGAGATGCGGAAGAAAGCTATGGATATGAAAATGAAGCAGGCAGAAAAGAGGGAGAGAAAAAGAGATTGTGACAAAGCGAGAGAGACACAGAGATGGTGATAAGGTGAGAGGGAGCGACAGGAAAAGAGAGAGATAGAGACTTTGAGCAGATAATTTAAACATCCCTTTCATTGTCATTGATAAACAATCTAGGTAGAGAAGCTCTTAGAAGCCCAGTGCACGAACACACTCTCAGGTTTAACTCCACGCCTGGCGTGTCTGTGTATCCTCCCCACTTGCTTTTCCCCCGCCTGATGAAGAGCTGCAAGATCCTCACCACACATCTCTCCATTCAGTCACCTTTCACTGATTAACATACAGCAATTGTGCATATGCAAAATATAGTGTTCCACTGTTTATATGCGTGTGTTTGAGGGAACTTTGAGGGAAGACTATTTGTTCTTGTCATAGCAAAATTGTTTGGTGTTTTAAACCGCGCAGGTGCGCGAGCCTATGGAATCACCAATCATCGAAAAAATATACTTTCAAACATACTGATAAACTAACGGTAAATATAAAAATACTGTATTTAAAACAGCTAGTTCATATATATTCGGACGCAACTGTCTTATCGCGCGTCCTGTGACAAATTTGCTGCATCTGCGCACAGAAGTTATCAGTCTAAATGTTCTGCAGAATCAGTCAATGGTGAAAATCAATAGTAGATTTCATTTAAAGTCCAGCAGTTTAACACTAATATTGGACATAAAACAACATGTTAAATATAAAGTATTCAAAACAGGTAAATTCATATATTTGGAAAAGTTTAATTGAACTGATGCATCAGTCATACAGCGCTCGGGACCGCGCGCCTCATGACAAGCCTAATGCACAACCACAGAAACAAGAATCAGATGTGTTCTAACATAACTGTGACATTTAACTCAGTAAGTGAGGGCTCTTTGTAATATTGCACATATAGACTGTTAAGATTACTCGTTAAAGTGCAATGAAATACCTTATATCTGCAGACGATGTACGTCTGTTTGTGGATGGAGACTTTGTAACAGCCAAAACGTATTGTGCATGCATCACATTATAGTGCGGTGTGCCTGAAAATAACAAGGCGGCAGAGCGAACTTCTTATCCATAGTGGTTCTCACGTAGTCTTTCTACGTCATCACCATATAGTGTGTGTTATAAGTGATCAGTCTTTTAAGAGAAGGACTATGTGAGAACCACTATGGATGAGAAGTTCGCTCTGCTGCCTTTTTATTATTTTGTCTTTATTTGTAACGGCAAGAAAGAGTTAATCTCTTGTGTGAGAAGAGCGCGTTGTCGTTTAACAGCCATTAAATGTGTGGGACACCAACTCCTCGTTTTTCAACACGCGGTTAGCTATTCTGGACCTTCAAGTCAAGAATAATTTTTTATGGTTCTTATAATAACAAATAATCAGGTACAACAAAAGGCAATTTGAAGTAAAATTTCTCTAACCAGAGGCACTCGATTTCATATACATAAACAATTGATAATTAGGAAATAAGTCAAATAGTTATTAGATTATTTTGAAAAAGAAACTTAACTAGCTTTCTAAAACCGCATATTTAGACACAATTATAGTTAAACAAGGAAATTGTACAACTCATTTTACTAACAGGCTTGCATCTCAGTCTGCCACTGCAACGTTACACTAGTATTAATACAGTATCTCTAATAATCATTCAGGGAAAACTGAAATGTGATGTTCAATTTTCTACCCTAATATTCTTCCTTGTACCTGTCTATGTTTTCAATACTGTTTCAGCTTCAGCTGATAATCAAGTTTTAAAATGACAGTTCACCCAAAAACTTTCTATTATTTACTCACGCACATTTTTTATCAAACCAGTCTGAATTACTTTCTTCTGTTGAACATAATAGAAGTTATTTCGAAAGATATCTTAGTGTTTTTTCTGTTTGTTTTTTTTACCAATGGTCAAGTCAACGGTCATCAAAATGGTTTGTTAACCAACACCTTTCAAAAAAAATGTTACGTTTCCATCTTACAGAAGAAAATATAGAGGTTTGGAAAACATGAAAGTGAGTAAATAAAAAATAAAAAAAAATTATGTGACCTGTCACCTTAATCATTATGAATACATTATATCTATACAATACATGTATGTTTTAAGGATATTTTCTTTTCACCCCGTTCCTGACTATACAATAAAATGTACTGCTCTTAAGCTGAGGCATAGAAGTAATAACGTCCATATATACAGCACAACATACGCTGCTTTAAATACATCCTCACACATAACTATTTTAGGCATAAACAATTCTGAAACGGAAACTAACGTCTTAATAAAGATGCGTTTGAAGTGTTGACTTTACTCTGACTTGTGAAAAGATCTGTTTAAAATTAAATCTTAATTTAAATAGAAAACACTAACTAAAGCTCAACATAAAAACAGCAATGATTTCAGTCCATACAGTCAAAAAGGGGTTGTTTTTCAACCTACATAACCCTAAGGTTGATATATCTGACAGATCACTGTGCGACGACTTTGGGTCTTCCCAGACGTAACCACTTCACCCTAAATTGTGCAATGAAGCAATGGTGCACATGATAGCTCTATTGTTTGTCAAAGCAAATGCACTGTTAGATAAATGCCCTGACAGGTACAGTATCTCACACTTCCTATACTAACAGAAAAGGAACGAGAAAATGGCCTGGTGATGACACGTTTATAAACTTCATGGCAACTAAGTATAAAGCTAAGATTTATTAGAATGATCCACATAAAAAAGATTCATAAGAACAGCCAAGATATCTACTGTAAGATGTAATTTGCTTTGCTGGGGTTACTAATAGGCTTGTTACACCTATTTAATTTAAAAAAGGTGGATTTAAAAAAACCTGATCGACAACAACCTTGACCGTTACACACATAAATAAGAGCTAACAAAATTGGCTGCTAATTATAGCAAAATAAAATCAGGACTTCGACATGAAGCTAGTTGACAAAAAATTTTTAAATATACATGAAACATTGATCTGAACTGAAATTATATGAGTTCAAAAAGGTTGCTGAGGGGTCTAGGAACACTAAAGAAAACCCTGACCTCTCCATGTTCAGATTTCCCTACTTATTACAACAGTTTACCAAATGAGCAAATACATGGGCATTAAACATTGAATTATTGGGATACAGAAAAGTTTCCCAGATGAATGGCTAATTATACAGCAATGTTTCTGATGATTTACAGAATGCCACATCTGACAAATAAAAATACAGTGTAATAAATATGTATAATTCTACATAATTCTGATTTCATAATTCTGCCAAAAAAGAAAAAAAGTGGGGTGATCAGGACTTTGACTTGAAGCAGCTAGTTAATGAATAATTATTAAATACATATATATGAAACATTGAACTGAGCATTATACGAGCTAAAAAAGGTGTACAGAAACATATAATTCTACATATGATTTAGATTTCATAATTCTGACATTTAGGCTAAACAATTAGTGTATGAAATGGTTGATTTACCCAAACATATTGAGCATTTAGGTTTCTAATCAAATGTCTTATAGCTGTTAGTACACATTTATATCATTTCAAGTATGGCAATTACACACATATAGTATGTATTCTACTTCAGCTACTTTCTTTTCATTTCAATTCAAACTCACAAGTTCTAACATGCAACTCATACCTGTATAGAAACTAATGTTCCTACAGAACTGCCTATGTAAACACGAACACAAGAGCTCGTTTTAAACGCTCGTTACTATCGTAATAGCAGAGTTTTCATGGGTAGTTGTGTCAAAAGTCAGCTGCACTTGTTTCACAGCGTGCCGGTGAGTGAAAAGTGTACACACAGCACCAAAACAAAAACACACCTTTGACCAGAGAAAACAACACTACTTACCGTCTCTGCAGAGTCTCATGGCTTCACGATTTTTCCCGCACTCTTTCAAACTTTCCTCCAATTCTGTACCTGAGGAAGCGATTTGGATCGAGTTACATAAATAGTTAGACTTGCTGGCTTGTTCTCGCGTTTCTTAATATTTCAAAACTGCACGCAATCGGGCAAAAGCTCGCGATCTGACGCGGCTGCCCGCTGAAACGCAATGGCCGACGGCGGCCGATCAACTCACCGTCGCTCCCGTAGAGTTTCACAGCATCGACCCAGCTGTTCCAAGGCTGTCCCAGCATTATTTCAGGACTAGGCAGGGATCTGCGCTCCGCAACAGTCGCCATTGCTGTGGAGGCTTCTCCCCGCTGCTTCAGCTGCCTGGCCGCTCTGCGCTGCTGCTGCTGCTGGCCCCCCCTGACGTCATCATCGGCCCTTTCCGACATTCTTTCCGCTACAATGTAACAACACAGCAGTGAGCGCTTAAGGTGGCCGAGCGGATTCCTTCAATGAATGACATTGAGCCGAATACGCGATTCGGTCGTCTTTGGTTCCCCTGATGTGTGCTGCACTAGGCGGCGCGTCTCGAAACGTACATTAAGAGCAGATTACAGATAAAAGTTGAAGAACGACCTCCAAACTTTCTTTCGCTAAGGCGTACGTGCTTAATAGTGAGGAGATCTGGGTTTCACTTGCGTGTGTGGAGAAATGTTTACCATATTATGCCGTCACACATATTATAGGTTTCCATTTAAAAGGTGAATCAATTGTCTAATACCGACGTAGACAAAAAAGAAAACCAGTCACTGGATGATAAATAAGATCCTACTTTTGAGAAAAACATGACGCCTGCTCCTTTGAACGACTTTGTTTGACCTACAACAAATGCTAACCTATTTAATCCCCCCAGTACTATTTCTGACCAATATGTGGCGTTTTTTTTTTGGTTGTTGTTTTCTTAGATTGAGGGGTCTAAAATATATTGTCTGTGTTTTATACAGTTATAAGCTAGAAATCAAAATGCAGACTGTTTTGATTTCATGTGATCATTTTTGCATGACACAAGTCACAAGACCAGAGCTGTTTCATTTCAGTTTATCCCCTGAAAGGAAGCACGTGAAACAATTATTACAGATACAACTACTATATCTAAGACATACTTAAATATTTAGATTATTTTTAAATGGTCTATTATTATTATTATTGCATCATAAAAGGGGTAGCTCACCCAAAATCTCAAGTCAATGGTTTGATTACATTCTTCAAAATATTTTTGAAAGAAACCACTTACAGGTTTGGAAAACCATGAGGGTGAATAAAATGTTAATTTAAAAAGTGAAAATACTGTCATTAATTACTCACCCTCATATCATTCCAAACCCGTTAGACCTTCGTTCATCTTCAGAACACAAATTAAGAATTTTTTTATGAAATCGGAGAGCTCTCTCAATCTCCATAGACAGCAACAAAACTGTGTTTTTCCCAGGTTCAGAAATGTATTAAGAAAATTGGTAAAACAGTCTATGTGAAATCAGTGGCTCAACTTAAATTTTGCGAAGCTATGAGAATAAATTTTGTACGCAAAGAAAACAAAAATAACAATTTATTCAACAATTCTTCTCCGCCGAGTTACGTCATTTTGGAGAGCATCCAAGAACGTATTCGACATAATCAGCAGTGTTTATGCTTAGGGGAAAGTGTATTTATGTGTTTTGATACTCTCTAAAATGGCGGAAGACTGTAAATTGTGAGTAATTATTGACAGAATTTTCATTTTGGGGTGAACTAACCCTTTAAGATTACTTCATTTAAAACATGTTAACACTACATGTAAACATGACGATGGTCACACTCATGACCAGTAAGAAAACCCAGAGTCCCATTGTGGCTGATTCACAGTTTCATTAAAAAGCTAAGTAAAAGTTGAAAGAAACATGCTTTTATTCTTGGATCATCATTCCGTTTTGACAAGAAGTGCTTATTGTTTGCAACTTTCTAATGGATCTTATTCAGCAAACTGATGAATAAATAGACTCTGTAGTATCCCGCTGGTTACATTTGTGACCAGAAATAAAACACAAAAGGACTTTCAAGATTTTTTTTTTAAATGCATGCAGTTTGTTACATCAGGCCTATCCAAGGAACAAAACAAATCTGTTTACAAAAAAAAAAAAAAAAATCAAGAATGAAAAAGGTAAAAAAAATAAAATAAAAATAAAAATAAATAAATTGTGCATTTGGCAGGCTATTTTAATAACAGTCATGGATTAATCATTTGATGCACTGAGCATTGTTTTGTCACACTGGTATTATCATATCTAGATTTTCAACACAGTAATTTATCTAAATAACAGTCTGATTCAGTTGCACCATTGCTGCAAATCTTTGCCAAACTTTGCAAATTTTCACAAACACAATCTGGTTGATAAAGTTAGATGTGTAATTAAAAACTATGTCATTAAGCATCAACAAAAAATGTCCACAGTTTTTGCGTGCTCTAAAATTAATGTACTCTGATTAGCCATATGTTATGAATCACATTTTGGAGCACAGACAATGGCAAATAAATTCTAGGCTATACTTAGCCATTTCGCCACTTGCAAGAATGTGTCTCATATACAATCAAGTATGTCTGGGCAATTCATCTAGAATAAGAACAGATAATAGAGGCAAACAGGTTTTAATCGGATGCAAAATAGCTTCATGTCAAATGTGTGCTTTATGCAGTCATTGCCTATGTGTTAAGCACAGTTTATACGATATGCAGAACACCTACTGCAAAAAATTTTTGATTACTAGGATTTACTCTATTTTCCCTGCTTGAGTGTATTCTAGTCCTTAAACCGTGGGGTTTTTTTTTTAGACTACAGTTTTACAATTTGAATCTACTAACAATTTACTGTCATAGTCCATTGAAGGAACAGCTCAACCAAAATGAAAATTTGCTGAAACTTACTCACCCTCAGGCAAGCCAAGATTTTTGTTTACTTATCGGAACACATTTGGAGAAATTTAGCATTACTTACAAACTGAGAGTTCAAACATCTGGTAAAAACATCAAAATGATCCACAAGTATCCACATGACTCCTGTTCATCAATTAATGGCTTGTGAAGTGAAATGCAGTGTGTTTGCAAGAAACAAATCCATCAAGATGTTTTGTTGCTTCAAGTTGAAAATGAGTCATCTATTCATAATATTGTTTTCTCCAGTGAAAAAGTTGTCTCGTCTGAATCAGCAGATAAATCTGTACTGTGAAATTTCACCCATAAGCAACAAATAAACTTTTCTTAATTATGATTTTTTTTCTTACAAAGACTTAGCTTTTTTTCTTCATGAGATATGAATTGACTGACTGAAGTGTCTTGTACTGATGGCACCCATTTACTGCAGAGGATTATTTTGGTAAGAAAGTGACAAAGCTAAATTCAGTCCCTCCAGGATTTCGTGATTTTGCGATTGCTGAATTTATTGCAAAATCAAGAATTTGTCTGCAATTTTCACAAAAGATTGCATATTTTCATAGTTGCCAAAAATTTTCAGCGTAATTTGGGCTTAGAAGCGTCCCGTGACGTCATCGCAATGTGAATTCAGTCACAGAAAGGCCTTATTTTATAATGTGATGATATTTGTTCATCCTTCATAGGTTTCCCCCATGTATAAAACTTTTAAAAAGTTTTATAATGTAGGAAAGCAAACACTTATTTAAAAATAATAATAAAAAAGGTATGTAGATGTAGATGGCTAAAGAGAAGTACTTATAGGCCATTTCCACTCCATAATATAGCCTATATATTTTTGTATTCATTAAATTATATTTAGACATTATGAATGACAGTTATAAAAGTACATTTTGTGAGATGTAATATATTTATCACATGTGTAAGATGTCTGCTAAAGATCTGGGAATCCTCTGCTGTGTACTCTGATAAACGTCTCAGAAGCAGTTTACATGCATTCTAATAAATCTCTATTTGACATCTGACAGGAAACATCTTAGAGACGTACTGCAGATGAACAAGCACTCTTAAAAATACATCTTGCATATGTAAATGCATCCTTTACTTTACTGTCAGGTGCTGGTGCCACCTTCTGTAGAACTTGATGGCACCGGTGCTAGTGTCCTCAAATGTTAGTCTGGAGACCTACAGTGGTTCTCGAAGTCAGAAAAGTCTTAACAGTGTTAGAAGAATGTTCTCTGTGGTATATTTTCACTGCAAAACAATTAAACATGCCGCAAATTTCATCACAAATTTTGAGAAAAGCCACAGCAAAATCTTTATCATTTCGAATGTGAAAATCACACAAAAAAATTGTGAAATCCTGGAGGGACTGTAAATTACTCCAAATCTGTATAAAGAAACAAATCTAGATGGCATGAGGGCGAGGGCGTTTTCCGCAAATTTTAGTTTGTGGGTGAACTATTCCTTTTTTGTAGACATAGTAATACTTGTAATGGACTAAATATGATGAGTTGTTAAAAAGGAATATGTTTAGAAATTGTGAAATGAATAAAATATGCCCTTAAGTTTAATCAAATAAAACCTAGAGTGATATATTCATATATCACATTTTTGACATAATATTATTTCATACCTTGTCAAAAGTAAAAATTGCAACAAAACTGGTCAAGTCAAGTAGATCCTCATCAGCTATGGTGATTCCAGACTGCCACTGGTGAGGGAATCTGTAGCAAGGAAACAGATGAAGGGGTAGATTAATGTTAGCAGCATTGTTTTAATAATCAGTGTATAATAATCACAGTTTAGGGAATTAGCCCTTTTGTTTTTTTTTGACAGAGGAGCCTAAGGCCCGTGGCTTTCTTCTCTACAGTTTTTACTAGCTCAAGATCTTCTTATGGAGAAACCCGTAGCTACAGAGTAATCCAATCCAATAACGACTATCCCCGGCTAACTATCTGAGAGCCCTTCAGTTGACAGCCTGATAATCCGTCTCAAGGATAGAAAGCAACCAGTGAAAATGTTTTGACTTTCTAGCATATGCTCAGTGCAACATCAAATTCATTACCTATTTAATAGTATAAAATAAGCAGAATTTGCACTCCATGACTGTACTACAATCCATTTATGCAAATCAAAAATGTTTCTGGTACGTATTTTCAGAGTAAGTCCATACTGAATAAGTTATAACAGACATGAGTAATTTCAAAACACAGAGAGAAAATAACAGATATGCACAAGATGCATCATTCTGATGTTAATTGGATGACTATCAGCCTGTTGTTTGTGTCAACGGAAAGTGATGAATGCATTACGCGTTGAGTATAAGTATGAGAGAAATGGAGTCTGATTTATAACTTATAACTCTGATTCTATTCTACAGAACTATACAAGAATTGCAGTTTCCAGCACAAACACAGCCACTCTTGGTCAACACCTTACAGGGGGTGCATAGATTTAAACTAAAAACAATTAATATTCCAAATTTAGCATGCATTACTACAATAGCTTTGTGTGCTACATGAGATTTTAATTTGAAGAAACAGTCAAACTTGCTATTTTATATATGATTCATTTTATTATATATGAAACTATGTGAAAACCATATACCTATAAAATAAGACTTGATTTAAAATATTTAGGAGCTAAGTGTTAAAAGCAGGTTGGCAGATTCTGTAAACAGCCCTAATTTTCCTCTCCTCAATCATTCCCTTTTTGTATAAATTTTAATTTTCGACTTTGAGAGCCATTGCAAAATGTCACGTCCTTGAAGTTTTACAAGTGTTAAATGTTTACTAATTAAAATTATGCTTACAGCTCTGTTCGTTTCTAGCCCTGTCCACTTGTTTGCATCCACTAGATAACTTCAAATGAGCAAGTGCACTTGGGAAAGTGAAAGCAATAATGCCATTAGAATGGCTCCCACAACTTTTCCGTAAGGAATAAACACAGCGGTTTTGTCATAGAGCGAATCGAACTAAGTAAACTTTAGTATTAAATCACCAAAATAAAAGGTTACACACATAAGAGGGGGAGGGGGACGGCATCAGGTTTAGCTTCCTCGCTAACTGAGAAGCTGAAGCCAGCCATTGGTGGCACTGCTGTAGCATGCAACTGGCTAACTGGCAGAACAGACACATTAGCAGCTGATCTCGATGTCATCATTGTTCTCTTACCAGTGCCCTGGACTTCAGAGGTCCCGGTTGAGCTCTAGAGAGAACAAAGGCGCAGGCTTTAGGGCGTATTGCAAATGAAGATCAGTTCAAAGAGCGAGTGCAGTGCTCAGTGACTGTGGAGGTCTTTACCAGGTGCTTCCATGTCTGTTTACCAGGCAGCATTCTGGGACAAGAACGTCACTGACTGACTCCAGCAGCACGCATGCACCGTGCACGCCTGTCACTGGACGTTATGGTGGTGTGTCAAAAACGACCGCGCTGCCTGCCTAGAAAGCATTTCTGGGCGTCGTTCGTGCACTTGCAACGCTCCCGTTTGTTTTTGTGAGTCGTTTGCGCAGTCGGGACGCGTTCGTATCAGCTTTTCAAGCGTCCCAGACGCGCCCTCGCTGCCCAAATAGGCTGTGTAGGTCTAGGTAGGCGGTTCAATGGGTTTTGAAACACAGCCTGCTACTGCACTTCGCTTTAACGCTTTTACATACATTTGGGGAAGTTAAAACACACTAATCAGAGGCGACACAAATTTGAAATGATATTGGCATCATCACAACGACAATAAACCCTTGCCGGTTAGGGATATACTGTCGCGATTTGTGAATCACTAAACCGATTCGATTCGCAGTGCAACCGACACCTTTAGAATTATGAACCAAGAACCGAAACATAACTTAGCTGATATGAATATAATCAAGTTTCGGAATGTATATTATACTAATGAATATTTTTTGATGTTCTAAATTACTTTGTTTGTGAGCTGAATCAATCGTTCTTTTTTAAACAGTTCTTAAAATAAACTGATTTGAATGAACCGATTCGCGGACCTACGACCACACTGTCAAAAACTACTTGACTTATATAGCAAGAGTTTCTCACGTTTGAAAGAGTCATTTGCGCACAATTGTGAAATGACTTTGCTGATGAGAGAAACCTGGACATTTAGGCTGAAACGGTTCGTGAAACTTTTGAATCGGATCTTTCGGAGAATAAGTTTGAATAAGTCACTCTGAGTCTGAACCGAGAACAGCATGTTTCACATATCCGGCGTTGTTATGTCGTAAAATAATTGCTGAATTGCTTTTTAACGGGTCTTTAAAAATAACTGTTCTAATGAACCGATTCTCGGAAATGATTCAGACTTTCCACCACTGTCAACATCTATTGAACTGCCAACACTTCTGGATATCACACGAATAATTTTGAAACGTGTGAATGAGCAATTTACCCACTACTTCTAAATTACTTCGTTAACGGTTGAAATAAACCTTGCAATTTAGGAAACTGCTGTGATTCGTTTTGTGGGGTCGGAGGGTTCATCCGTCTCGTTTGCTTCGCAACAGAGGCGGGGCTCTGATGCTCTGAGTGTCCGTTCGCGCGTATCAATAAAGTTTTTTTCAATCAGTTCAGTGTGCCTTTTTGGAGAATGGGTAGCATCACTGATGGTAAGGATTTCTTTGTTTATGTGTATTTTTGGTGTTTGCACGTTGCGTGGCAAATCACTGTGATTTATTATAACGGTGCTCCGGTGTATGCGTTTTTGTAAAAGAACTCAATTAAAATTGAGATCAATATGAAGAATTATAGCTAGTTAGCCATGTGATATGCTAAAACTGATGCTCTGTTGTTTGTTTGTGTGTGTGTATGGATAACACACACACACACACAGATATTCATACTTACATCTAGTTATTTAGAAGACGCGTTATTAAATTAAATAATTTTATACAGTCTGCCAAACTTATATTTTAAAAATCACATTTTTTTTTAAGTTTAGATGTTTTACTTTCTGGGAAGATTTCTTTGATCCACGACAGTCAGCGACGGTGTTCTTGACCATTTTATGTGACTGACATGCTAGAAGATTCAAACTTTAACTATACTCCAACCAAATTTGTTGATATGATGCATTTTAGAGCTTGAGCTGTTTTATGTGGTTTGTTGTGTAGTAAGCTTCAACAGTGCTTCTTAAATGGTATCTGTGTCTGTATCCTTCCACAGATGAGGTTATTCGGAAGCGTCTTCTTATCGATGGAGATGGAGCTGGAGACGATAGGCGCATTAATGTGCTCATGAAGAGCTTTACTAAATGGTGTCATTCCAATTTCTCACCAGAGGAAGGGTAAATAAACTCTTATTATGATCGGTGATCTCTCTTATGTCTTATAATGTACCTTATTGTACTGAGAGTAGTTACCATAGCCTTATGCATAATGACTTGGTTGTCTCTGTTGCTGCAGGTTCTCACAGTATCAGAGGATGTTGACATCTTTGGCTCAGTGTGAATTCTCCATGGGGAAAACCCTGCTTGTGTATGACATGAACCTGAAAGAAATGGAGAATTATGAAGCAATCTATGTAGATATCGGTAAAACCTTTAGTTGATATGCCTGTGTGGCTATGTCAGGTATCATTACGATTTGTTGAGTTGCTCAGCCAAATATTTTGGTTTCTTCCCTTCAATATAGAGAAAAGTATAACTTCAGCTCATGAAAAAATTGCAGAGTGCAAAAAGGAGATCCAGAGAGCTAAAAGGATACGAAAAAACCGCCAAGGTACAGTAAAGCTTCTTTGGAGAAAACTGACATTCTGTCCTTTTTTATTGTTTTCTGCTCTGTTTTATCACTTATTTCTGGTGTTTTCTAATCTAATTCTCATTTGTAGAGTATGATGCCTTGGCCAGAGTTATCAAGCAACATCCAGACAGACATGAGACCTTAAAGTAGGTTTGAAATTCATGTGAAGGTCAAATCACATCTGTATTCGCATGTTCACTATGTATTAAATCTGTATATCCTTTATTAAAAAAAATGACAATCAGGATGTATATCGACCCAACAGTTGTTGAAGTATTTTTGTGATCTTATTTCTGCAGGCAGCTTGAGGCTTTAGACAAAGAGCTTCAGCCAGCTTTCACACATCAAAGAGAATGTGGAGGACAAGGTAAGAGAATGAGGAATTTCTTGATGCTTTTGTAGAAATACACCAGCATATGCTTAAATATTTACTCTGATCTTTTTTTTTTTAACTATGTTCAGTTGGAACTTCGTAAGAAACAGTTCCATGTCCTTCTCACCACCATCCAGGAACTTCAGCAGACTTTGGAGAGTAAGTAGTTCAAAAGAATAAAGGCTAGACACCCCAGATGTACACTGATTCTAAACTGCTTTGCAGTTTACCAACTATTAGTTTAAGTTCCAATCGGGTTGTAATCATTTCCTGTTTTGTGGTCTAAATTTGTGTTTGGTTATCTTTTTAGATGATGAGAAGATGGATAGTGATGATACCCAGGAGAGCTCGATGGAAAATGGAGACTAGACTAACAATTTTCCAGCTTTTCTGGAGATGTACCTATTATCCTGTTATTTTTATTTCATTAAATTTTTAATGAACTTGTTTTCTAAATTCAGTCTCTTATTTTGATGTTGGTGATGTACAGAATTAAAGTGATTTCTTTATAAACTAAATCCAAGTTGTTTTATTTTAACAAATGACCCCTTCTAGGTAAAGGTTTGAGATAAAGCATCTTTGAACAAATACTGTATGCGTAGTAATCATATATCGTGCCCTTTAATCCAGAGGCTTAATTAATTAATTAATACTTTTATTTAGCAAGGATGCTTTAAAATGAAAAAATTGATGATAAAGACATTTATAATGTTATAAAAGCTTCCATTTCGGATAAATGATGTTCTTCTGAACTTTCTATTCATCAAAGAAACCTGAAAGCTGTTTTCAACATAATAATAATGTTTTTTTGAACACCAAATCAGAATCATTTATGAAGCAGTCTAATGATGCTAAAAATTCAGTTTGAAAACACAGGAATAAATTACATTTTAAAATATATTCAAATAGAAAATAGTTATTTTAAATCGTAAAAATATTTAACAATTTTACTGTACATTGGATGAAATAAATGCAGGGTTGGTGAGCAGAAAAAAACCCATAAAAAATCGTACTGTTCAAAAACTTTTGACTGGTAGTGTACACTCGTAGCGATGAATGATAAGGCCCCTTCCGAACCTATGTCTGGAACTAAATTAATTTAAAAGAAATATAGCACAATCACACAAGGCGAAATATTTCACAGGAAGAAATTTGTTCGTGAGTAGCGTACATTAACCAACAGATGTCGCTGCTGCTACAATAAAGAACATGACTCACTAAAACTAAATGCCTTTTAAGTCTGGCTGTCTGTCCAAAATGTTTAAGTTATACCTATTAAAAGTCTACTTTTATTATTAATGACCAGGTTTAAATGCTCAGAACGAAGAAATCTCCCTCATGACAAGCGGAAGGTCAGTGTTAGCAAGTCTTGCAGGAGGACTCTGAAGTGCAGTGTCTGAGTGAGTTTGATGTTTTCAGACGTGCAGTGAGGGAACAGTGTGGACATTGGGGCTGTTTTTATGCTGTGCAGATGTACTCTACATATCTGACAGCAGATATGAAGTGACATATAGGCCAAGAGTGAAGTAAAGGAAGAGCTGCATAGCTGTCTTAATTCACAGAGCTCACACTCAAGACTGAGGGATAGTGTGAAGTCAATTTCTGCACTCATCTGCAATATCACGGTTAAGAGGCTTATCTCTATTATATGGTTTATTCAAAACAGGTAAAGGCTACCCAATGCATGATATCTGATTTCCACTGACTAATTACAGCTGAGCTGTGTTTCTCTGAATGCACAAAGTGAGATGTAAAGAACAGTAGAGCGTTACGCTTTCTATCACATCCTATGAATAATCTAGTGGAGTCCCAGCAGTCAGCTGCAGTGCTTCTAATTGGGTTTCAGATTTAAAATGTCTACACAGCCAAATTCCCCTTGCCCTAAGGAAATGGAGATCAGCTCTCAGGAAGACTCGGAAGACACATGGGAGCCAGATGACTCAGACTCAGATTGAAAGATATAGGGAGCATTTTGTCTCTGCGAGTAAACAAAACGTTCCCAGCATACTCTCATTGTCATGTGGGATGCCTCTACTTGACGATGTTTGGCCAAGGGCTTCAGTCATAATGGGCCAATCAAAAAAGGTATGAAAACATCGATCACTTTTCCTCGTTTTACAATGCGTCAGTGTCATTCGATCAAAGGGGATCATTATTTCCTCTTGAACATACAGGCAAACAAAAAGCCAGGTTTGCCACTAGAATGACACAATGTGAAAATCTGCATTTGCATCCTGAGATAAACTACATATTCTGATAGGAATGTGTTAAAGCTGCACAACTTTTTTTCAGTCACAGTTAGTTTTTAAAGTAATTTAAATGCCCAGAGGTAACAAAACTAATCTATCTTGTACCTGTGTTTCACCAGACACTCTCTTTTTGCACTCTCTACTTTTCTAGCAGTAAATGCAACTCCAGGTCGTCCTATTCTTTCTTTCTAAAAGATAGAGCGTGTCTTCCTGAGAGCTACTATAACATGCCGTGACACATCTTTCCATCGTTATGGTAACGCCACTGAGGTGTACATGAAAAGAAACCAATGTGCTGGAACATGGGAACATTAGATCAGGACTAGGTCAGAATGACCCACTATTGGTGATCCTTTCACCCATAAGGCAGTCTGATGAACAATTGCTCTATTTTCCTGCACATTTCCCTATGTGAAGTAACTGAGCTTTGCCAGTTTTATCTCTGAATGTGTTGCATTTCTCAGCTTGAAATGTCGTGGCCTGCATCTCTGGCAAGTAAATTTCCCAATCGCTTTTTTACTGGTTGATAGCAGGGTCACTAACATATAAAAGCGTCCATACATATGTGTGTGTGTGTGTGTGTGTGTATATATATATATAGATATGCCACACTACCTAATTTATTTTTATTTTTGCAGAAGACTGTAATAGTCACTAGTTGTCTAATTTCTTAACCAATCAATATTCATCAGCATAGGTTTAGTTTTGAATGACAATTTCTGTATAGACACAAGATAGGAACTGTCATCACAAATTTTATATAAGCAAGGTCAATGAGAAATAAGATAAGAGATTTGTATACTGCTCTGTCTTAGGAATTGCCTGCTCCTGATAAATTTAGATCTGATTACTGACTTTGTCTATTAATAAATGGCAGTCAGACAGTCATCGAATTTCCTATGAATATTATTGAAACAACTGGTTCATTGTTTGTGACTGATGATTCATCAATACCATGACG
>NW_020527665.1:0-45078 GCF_003368295.1 Carassius auratus
CGAACTAAGTAAACTTTAGTATTAAATCACCAAAATAAAAGGTTACACACATAAGAGGAGGGGGACGGCATCAGGTTTAGCTTCCTCGCTAACTGAGAAGCTGAAGCCAGCCATTTGTGGCACTGCTGTAGCATGCAACTGGCTAACTGGCAGAACAGACACATTAGCAGCTGATCTCGATGTCATCATTGTTCTCTTACCAGTGCCCTGGACTTCAGAGGTCCCGGTTGAGCTCTAGAGAGAACAAAGGCGCAGGCTTTAGGGCGTATTGGAAATGAAGATCAGTTCAAAGAGCGAGTGCAGTGCTCAGTGACTGTGGAGGTCTTTACCAGGTGCTTCCATGTCTGTTTACCAGCAGCATTCTGGGACAAGAACGTCACTGACTGACTCCAGCAGCACGCATGCACCGTGCACGCCTGTCACTGGACGTTATGGTGGTGTGTCAAAAACGACCGCGCTGCCTGCCTAGAAAGCATTTCTGGGCGTCGTTCGTGCACTTGCAACGCTCCCGTTTGTTTTTGTGAGTCGTTTGCGCAGTCGGGACGCGTTCGTATCAGCTTTTCAAGCGTCCCAGACGCGCCCTCGCTGCCCAAATAGGCTGTGTAGGTCTAGGTAGTCGTTCAATGGGTTTTGAAACACAGCCTGCTACTGCACTTCGCTTTAACGCTTTTACATACATTTGGGGAAGTTAAAACACACTAATCAGAGGCGACACAAATTTGAAATGATATTGGCATCATCACAACGACAATAAACCCTTGCCGGTTAGGGATATACTGTCGCGATTTGTGAATCACTAAACCGATTCGATTCGCAGTGCAACCGACACCTTTAGAATTATGAACCAAGAACCGAAACATAACTTAGCTGATATGAATATAATCAAGTTTTCGGAATGTATATTATACTAATGAATATTTTTTGATGTTCTAAATTACTTTGTTGTGAGCTGAATCAATCGTTCTTTTTTAAACAGTTCTTAAAATAAACTGATTTGAATGAACCGATTCGCGGACCTACGAGCACACTGTCAAAAACTACTTGACTTATATAGCAAGAGTTTCTCACGTTTGAAAGAGTCATTTGCGCACAATTGTGAAATGACTTTGCTGATGAGAGAAACCTGGACATTTAGGCTGAAACGGTTCGTGAAACTTTTGAATCGGATCTTTCGGAGAATAAGTTTGAATAAGTCACTCTGAGTCTGAACCGAGAACAGCATGTTTCACATATCCGGCGTTGTTATGTCGTAAAATAATTGCTGAATTGCTTTTTAACGGGTCTTTAAAAATAACTGTTCTAATGAACCGATTCTCGGAAATGATTCAGACTTTCCACCACTGTCAACATCTATTGAACTGCCAACACTTTCTGATATCACACGAATAATTTTGAAACGTGTGAATGAGCAATTTACCCACTACTTCTAAATTACTTCGTTAACGGTTGAAATAAACCTTGCAATTTAGGAACTGCTGTGATTCGTTTTGTGGGGTCGGAGGGTTCATCCGTCTCGTTTGCTTCGCAACAGAGGCGGGGCTCTGATGCTCTGAGTGTCCGTTCGCGCGTATCAATAAAGTTTTTTTCAATCAGTTCAGTGTGCCTTTTTGGAGAATGGGTAGCATCACTGATGGTAAGGATTTCTTTGTTTATGTGTATTTTTGGTGTTTGCACGTTGCGTGGCAAATCACTGTGATTTATTATAACGGTGCTCCGGTGTATGCGTTTTTGTAAAAGAACTCAATTAAAATTGAGATCAATATGAAGAATTATAGCTAGTTAGCCATGTGATATGCTAAAACTGATGCTCTGTTGTTTGTTTGTGTGTGTGTATGGATAACACACACACACACACAGATATTCATACTTACATCTAGTTATTTAGAAGACGCGTTATTAAATTAAATAATTTTATACAGTCTGCCAAACTTATATTTTAAAAATCACATTTTTTTTTAAGTTTAGATGTTTTACTTTCTGGGAAGATTTCTTTGATCCACGACAGTCAGCGACGGTGTTCTTGACCATTTTATGTGACTGACATGCTAGAAGATTCAAACTTTAACTATACTCCAACCAAATTTGTTGATATGATGCATTTTAGAGCTTGAGCTGTTTTATGTGGTTTGTTGTGTAGTAAGCTTCAACAGTGCTTCTTAAATGGTATCTGTGTCTGTATCCTTCCACAGATGAGGTTATTCGGAAGCGTCTTCTTATCGATGGAGATGGAGCTGGAGACGATAGGCGCATTAATGTGCTCATGAAGAGCTTTACTAAATGGTGTCATTCCAATTTCTCACCAGAGGAAGGGTAAATAAACTCTTATTATGATCGGTGATCTCTCTTATGTCTTATAATGTACCTTATTGTACTGAGAGTAGTTACCATAGCCTTATGCATAATGACTTGGTTGTCTCTGTTGCTGCAGGTTCTCACAGTATCAGAGGATGTTGACATCTTTGGCTCAGTGTGAATTCTCCATGGGGAAAACCCTGCTTGTGTATGACATGAACCTGAAAGAAATGGAGAATTATGAAGCAATCTATGTAGATATCGGTAAAACCTTTAGTTGATATGCCTGTGTGGCTATGTCAGGTATCATTACGATTTGTTGAGTTGCTCAGCCAAATATTTTGGTTTCTTCCCTTCAATATAGAGAAAAGTATAACTTCAGCTCATGAAAAAATTGCAGAGTGCAAAAAGGAGATCCAGAGAGCTAAAAGGATACGAAAAAACCGCCAAGGTACAGTAAAGCTTCTTTGGAGAAAACTGACATTCTGTCCTTTTTATTGTTTTCTGCTCTGTTTTATCACTTATTTCTGGTGTTTTCTAATCTAATTCTCATTTGTAGAGTATGATGCCTTGGCCAGAGTTATCAAGCAACATCCAGACAGACATGAGACCTTAAAGTAGGTTTGAAATTCATGTGAAGGTCAAATCACATCTGTATTCGCATGTTCACTATGTATTAAATCTGTATATCCTTTATTAAAAAAAATGACAATCAGGATGTATATCGACCCAACAGTTGTTGAAGTATTTTTGTGATCTTATTTCTGCAGGCAGCTTGAGGCTTTAGACAAAGAGCTTCAGCAGCTTTCACACATCAAAGAGAATGTGGAGGACAAGGTAAGAGAATGAGGAATTTCTTGATGCTTTTGTAGAAATACACCAGCATATGCTTAAATATTTACTCTGATCTTTTTTTTTTTAACTATGTTCAGTTGGAACTTCGTAAGAAACAGTTCCATGTCCTTCTCACCACCATCCAGGAACTTCAGCAGACTTTGGAGAGTAAGTAGTTCAAAAGAATAAAGGCTAGACACCCCAGATGTACACTGATTCTAAACTGCTTTGCAGTTACCAACTATTAGTTTAAGTTCCAATCGGGTTGTAATCATTTCCTGTTTTGTGGTCTAAATTTGTGTTTGGTTATCTTTTTAGATGATGAGAAGATGGATAGTGATGATACCCAGGAGAGCTCGATGGAAAATGGAGACTAGACTAACAATTTTCCAGCTTTTCTGGAGATGTACCTATTATCCTGTTATTTTTATTTCATTAAATTTTTAATGAACTTGTTTTCTAAATTCAGTCTCTTATTTTGATGTTGGTGATGTACAGAATTAAAGTGATTTCTTTATAAACTAAATCCAAGTTGTTTTATTTTAACAAATGACCCCTTCTAGGTAAAGGTTTGAGATAAAGCATCTTTGAACAAATACTGTATGCGTAGTAATCATATATCGTGCCCTTTAATCCAGAGGCTTAATTAATTAATTAATACTTTTATTTAGCAAGGATGCTTTAAAATGAAAAAATTGATGATAAAGACATTTATAATGTTATAAAAGCTTTCCATTTCGGATAAATGATGTTCTTCTGAACTTTCTATTCATCAAAGAAACCTGAAAGCTGTTTTCAACATAATAATAATGTTTTTTGAACACCAAATCAGAATCATTTATGAAGCAGTCTAATGATGCTAAAAATTCAGTTTGAAAACACAGGAATAAATTACATTTTAAAATATATTCAAATAGAAAATAGTTATTTTAAATCGTAAAAATATTTAACAATTTTACTGTACATTGGATGAAATAAATGCAGGGTTGGTGAGCAGAAAAAAACCCATAAAAAATCGTACTGTTCAAAAACTTTTGACTGGTAGTGTACACTCGTAGCGATGAATGATAAGGCCCCTTCCGAACCTATGTCTGGAACTAAATTAATTTAAAAGAAATATAGCACAATCACACAAGGCGAAATATTTCACAGGAAGAAATTTGTTCGTGAGTAGCGTACATTAACCAACAGATGTCGCTGCTGCTACAATAAAGAACATGACTCACTAAAACTAAATGCCTTTTAAGTCTGGCTGTCTGTCCAAAATGTTTAAGTTATACCTATTAAAGTCTACTTTTATTATTAATGACCAGGTTTAAATGCTCAGAACGAAGAAATCTCCCTCATGACAAGCGGAAGGTCAGTGTTAGCAAGTCTTGCAGGAGGACTCTGAAGTGCAGTGTCTGAGTGAGTTTGATGTTTTCAGACGTGCAGTGAGGGAACAGTGTGGACATTGGGGCTGTTTTTATGCTGTGCAGATGTACTCTACATATCTGACAGCAGATATGAAGTGACATATAGGCCAAGAGTGAAGTAAAGGAAGAGCTGCATAGCTGTCTTAATTCACAGAGCTCACACTCAAGACTGAGGGATAGTGTGAAGTCAATTTCTGCACTCATCTGCAATATCACGGTTAAGAGGCTTATCTCTATTATATGGTTTATTCAAAACAGGTAAAGGCTACCCAATGCATGATATCTGATTTCCACTGACTAATTACAGCTGAGCTGTGTTTCTCTGAATGCACAAAGTGAGATGTAAAGAACAGTAGAGCGTTACGCTTTCTATCACATCCTATGAATAATCTAGTGGAGTCCCAGCAGTCAGCTGCAGTGCTTCTAATTGGGTTTCAGATTTAAAATGTCTACACAGCCAAATTCCCCTTGCCCTAAGGAAATGGAGATCAGCTCTCAGGAAGACTCGGAAGACACATGGGAGCCAGATGACTCAGACTCAGATTGAAAGATATAGGGAGCATTTTGTCTCTGCGAGTAAACAAAACGTTCCCAGCATACTCTCATTGTCATGTGGGATGCCTCTACTTGACGATGTTTGGCCAAGGGCTTCAGTCATAATGGGCCAATCAAAAAAGGTATGAAAACATCGATCACTTTTCCTCGTTTTACAATGCGTCAGTGTCATTCGATCAAAGGGGATCATTATTTCCTCTTGAACATACAGGCAAACAAAAAGCCAGGTTTGCCACTAGAATGACACAATGTGAAAATCTGCATTTGCATCCTGAGATAAACTACATATTCTGATAGGAATGTGTTAAAGCTGCACAACTTTTTTTCAGTCACAGTTAGTTTTTAAAGTAATTTAAATGCCCAGAGGTAACAAAACTAATCTATCTTGTACCTGTGTTTCACCAGACACTCTCTTTTTGCACTCTCTACTTTTCTAGCAGTAAATGCAACTCCAGGTCGTCCTATTCTTTCTTTCTAAAAGATAGAGCGTGTCTTCCTGAGAGCTACTATAACATGCCGTGACACATCTTTCCATCGTTATGGTAACGCCACTGAGGTGTACATGAAAAGAAACCAATGTGCTGGAACATGGGAACATTAGATCAGGACTAGGTCAGAATGACCCACTATTGGTGATCCTTTCACCCATAAGGCAGTCTGATGAACAATTGCTCTATTTTCCTGCACATTTCCCTATGTGAAGTAACTGAGCTTTGCCAGTTTTATCTCTGAATGTGTTGCATTTCTCAGCTTGAAATGTCGTGGCCTGCATCTCTGGCAAGTAAATTTCCCAATCGCTTTTTTACTGGTTGATAGCAGGGTCACTAACATATAAAAGCGTCCATACATATGTGTGTGTGTGTGTGTGTGTGTGTATATATATATATAGATATGCCACACTACCTAATTTATTTTTATTTTTGCAGAAGACTGTAATAGTCACTAGTTGTCTAATTTCTTAACCAATCAATATTCATCAGCATAGGTTTAGTTTTGAATGACAATTTCTGTATAGACACAAGATAGGAACTGTCATCACAAATTTTATATAAGCAAGGTCAATGAGAAATAAGATAAGAGATTTGTATACTGCTCTGTCTTAGGAATTGCCTGCTCCTGATAAATTTAGATCTGATTACTGACTTTGTCTATTAATAAATGGCAGTCAGACAGTCATCGAATTCCTATGAATATTATTGAAACAACTGGTTCATTGTTGTGGACTGATGATTCATCAATACCATGACGGTTCTTAAAACAGAAAACACTGCAGTACGTTCAGTCTAGAGGAATGGAGAACATCTTTATTGGCTTTGCACAAAATACATTAAAGCATTCACATCCACTGATCAAAAATGCAAATATCAAGACAGAAACTCATTCACATTGAAATGCAACAGGAACCAGAACAATAACTTTAACATGTATTGGAAAGGTTTTTTTTTTTTTTGGTCTTGCTTTATAGTCTTTGTGGTTAATAAAGCCTCATGCGTTAAAATGAACAGATAAAGAATAGGAAAATACACAAGAAAGTAAGAAAATTAAGTATTGATTGTATGTCAATCACCTTGTGATCATAATAAAGGCCACAGAACAGACGATATGGCCCTGTTAGTGGGGAGAGAAATGATATACAAACTGAAACTGAAATTGAAAAAGGTTAATATGGCACAACTTCATGCAGTTCATCAATACAGTGCAAACATTAAAGAGTCATATACAGTAAATATGGAAACACAATAGTGCAAACACCAAACCAACAAGCACTGGCATGACATTATTCTGGAGATAAGAAATCCAGAATCCCAACAAACAGTAATCTAACATTTATACTGACAAATTAATCTCTGCTATATACTGTAAATTACAAAAACCTGCATCACCTACACTAGATGATGACTTAAAGGAACAGTTCACCCAAAATTGAAAAATCTCAGAAAATTTACTCACCCTCTGGGAATCAAAGATGTAGATGAGATTGTTCCTTGATTGGAAAAGATGTAAAGATATATTTAGCATTCCATCACTTGCTCACCAATGGATCTCCTGCAGTGAATGGGTGCCATCAGAATGAGAGTCCAAACAGCCCATGAAAACATCACGATAATTTAACATCACTCTAGTCCATTAATGAACATCTTGGAGAGTGAAAAGCAGAGTGTTTGTAACAAACAAACTTGTAATTGCCCCCAGGAGGGGTGTTACAAAGCAAACTAATCTACATCTTGGATGACCTGAGGATGAGTACATTTTTGGGTAAACTGTTTCTTTAAAAGTCAACATGAAATCAACATGAAATCTTTCTTAATGTATATTCATGCTCTTACAGTGAATGTTATTTAAAATAAATTTAAATAGCTTGACAAAAATGTTTCTTTGTAAACTTTCATGAAAATGTAAATTTGTTCTGCCTCTGAAATGACTTTCTTGTAGCGATGGATAGTGGTGGATGGTGTTAACCAGTGACTGAATAGCTATTGTTTTAGCAATTTCATATTTGTTATGGCTCCAGATATGTCACAATATGGAAGTAAAATAAGTTGCAGACATCAATTCATGTTGACTTTATGGCCGCCTACACACTTAAAAAAACTCTAATGGAGAATTTGACAAATAGGAATCATTTTAAAAATCGGTTCAGTTTCAAATGAAGCAGAAATACTGTTTAGATAGCAAATGGGCTGTCTCTAAAAACTTTTGGTCATAGTGACATAATATCACTTTTGTAAACTCTTCATTTTTCCCCGTCTTTGAGATGCATCATCTCAGTGGAAACCATGGATTTGCAGAGTTCCCTGCAAGAACTATTGCACTGAGTTTCCCATTTGGATGCAATGACCTTTATTAAGTAAACAGTGATATTTCAGTAAAATTTATGGACGGGTAAAGTCAAAAACCATACAATACATCTGAAGATCCCAGTCATTTATTTTATAATTTATTTGATTAATTTTACTTTATTTGTATTTGTATTCTCAACAATCAAGCCTTTATTTAGTTATATAATCAGAAATAAAGGATGCATTTTAATTTATCTGTTAAACTAATCTTTTCCTTTTCTCTTGTGCTCAGTGTTGAACTTTGCCCTTAGAAAATGGGTCCCCTGTGTTAGGGGATTACAGAGAGGCAGAGGGCATTACTGATTGGTGTAGGAGATAGGCCCACCATAATTCCCCACCTGGCTGTACTCTGATTGGGCAAAGTCCCCCGTTCCAGTAAAAGCACCTCCTGACTGATCAAAGCTTCCCTGGTTGTAGACCTGCTGGTTGAAGGCTGTGGTTTGTTTTTCTGAGGATGAGGAAGGGTACCTTGCTGCACCTCCCTTGTGCCATCCTGTCTCTTTAAACACAAACCAGATGTTTCCAGCCCACAGCACGAAGTTCAAATAACCAAATACCTGTGGAAAAAAATGCCTTGATGAATACAAGAGATAGTTTTATTCTAAAGTTCTTTGAATGAAACCAAAGAGCTTCAGCAGTTCAACAAAATATTAAATATTTAAATGTAATTAAAATGTAAGAAATAATTCTTAAATGTAAAAAAAAAATGATTTTCAATATTGCATATTATAACACATTTAAAAATATTTGTATGAATACATTTATTTAATATTTTTATTATTTTTATTGTTCATCCAAAAATGAAAACTTACCCACCCTCAAGCCATCCTAGGTGTTTATTATTTTCTTCTTTCAGATTAATACAATCAGAGTTATATAAAAAATGACATAACTTTATAATGTCAGTGAATGGGGGACAATATTTTGAAGCCCTAAAAAGTTCATCCATCCATCATAAAAAAGTGTTCAACACGGCTCTGGGGGTTAACAAAGCTCTTCTGAAGTGAATACTACATTCTATGCCATCTGCTTGTATGCCCAATTCACTGGACATTGGAAGAGGCAGGACATTTCTTTATATAACGCCGATTATATTCGCCATAAAGAAGAAGGTCATGTACACCTTGGAGGATGACTTGAGGGTGAGTAAATCATGGGGTCATTTTCCTTTTTTAGATGAACTATCCCTTTAAGGGTTGTAAATGAAAGATTAAACACCCAAATACAAGTAACATACACTAAATTGCCAAAAGTATAGGGACACCCCCTTCTAATGAACAGGTTTGACTACTTTAGTAATTTCCAAGAGAACAAATCGTAGTGTTTATGCACATAATTATATTAAAGGGAACTGTGGACTTCTATAGAAATAGTTTGGACAGGACTTTTTTCTATTCTAACATGACAATGCATCTGTGTATAAGTCAAAGGTTTAAAAAAATAAAATACAATTTAGTCACTGTGGAAGAACTTGACTGGTCTACAGAAAGCCAAGTCCTGATCCCAGCTGAACACCTCTGATGTGAATTTAAATGCAGACCTTGAGCCAAAAACTCATTACCAAACACCAATGACTTGCACATATGGGTACAGTCATTTTGGACACTTCCAAAACTGTTTAAACATAGATTAAATTAAAATGTTTAAATAGATGAATTATGTTTCCATCTTTATTGCCACAGTGTGAAAAAAAAAAAAAAACAAGTATTTTGTCCATATAGTGTATTTACAAGTCATTGGTGTTTGGTGATGAGTTTTTGGCTCAAAGTCTGCATTTTAAGTCACACCTGAGGTGTTTAACTGGGATTAGGACTTTGCTTTCTACACACCAGTCATGTTCTTCCACACTGACTGAATCAATCACTTCTTTTTTATCCTTGCCTTATGCATAGAGTCAGTGTCATGTTAAAATAAAAAAAAGGCCCTGTCCAAACTGTTGCCATAAAATTAGAAGAATTCCTTGGAACAGTGGTTCCCAATCCTGGTCCTGGAGAACCACCAACACTGCACGCTTTTGGTGTCTTTCTTATCTGACACACACATTTGAGGTCTTGGAGTCTTCACTAATGGGCTGATGAGTTGGATCAGGTGTGTTTAAATAGGGAGACATCTAAAATGTGCAGTGTTAGGGATTCTCCAGTGAACCATTGCCCAAGAACATCATTATATGCTTTAATATAAAGATTTGTACTCATGGAAATTACTAAAGTAGACAAACCTGTTCATCAGAAAGGAGTGTCCCAATACTTTTGCCAAAACTGTATGTTGCTAGAGTGGTGTAAACTGAGTTACTCATGCCGTACCACAGATGTGTTCAGGCCAGACCATCTGGGTCCGTACACTGAGCTGCATTTGTTGGTCTGCACCTTACATGCAGACATGAGCAGAACCACCTCATCTGGATCAGTCGATGCCTTTACATCTGAAAGACCTTTTGCCCAAGCAGATGAACTTACTAGCCACATAAATGAGAACACCACCGTCACTATGAAGTCCTGGGGAGCATCAAGAAAGCATGTTACAGTACATGTATTTCATTTTAAACTCTGTAGCTAATTACAAGAAATTTTATCACTAAATTAATTACACACTAAAAGCTCTACACTTAATTACTATGATTTGCATGCATGGATGATTTACAGTATGCTAAGTATGACTACATTTAGCGTGTGCGTTTTACAGTATAAACACCAGCTCATGTCTTGTTTATTAATCTTCTCTAATAGCAAGGCTTCGACAGAGATTCAAGCATTAAGCTTGTCTAACATAACACCAGGGCTCACAATGAGAGGGCCACGGTTGTTTTCACGGTACTTGTTCTGGAAAAAGATGTAGACCACAGTAGCCAGCAGGGAGTACAGGAAGGAAAAGACAGCAATGGTGACAAAGAACTCGGCAGAGGAGGAAAAGTCTCCAATCAGGTAAAGTCGCTCTTGTCTCCTTCCCTCACACATTGGCACATCAAATTCCACCCGGTTCAACCTGTTTCATGTAAGGCACAGAAACATGGTACATTTTTAATACAATTTGTGGTTAGACTAGGTATACTTTAGTGTCAGCATTTAATAACTAACACTGGATATTAAGATATAGTCTCTGTCATAAGGTCACTTTCATTCTTTTCTATATCTGCCTTGTCCTCCTTTGATAACTATAAAGTTGAAGCCCAGCTTTACTGAATACAGTGAGATCTTAGGGCTACTTCAAAGCATCACATTGCTGTGGGCATCTTGCATTTCTGCTTGACCTTTTAGGGAAAACAACAACAACAACAACAACAACAACAACTTGGACACATATTATTTACTATAAAAGAGATGTAGTCTTGTCAAAAATATTTAAGTTAAGGTGGTGATTCATTACAGAACTCTGTTGTCTTCTGTTCTTTAAACTGACAGCGTATGACTTCAACTCTCTTACCACAATGGATAACAATGAAGACAGGATCTGGTGCGTGATTCTAGTGTATGTGTCAACCTCTTTATTGAGTGCAAATAATTTCTCATCTTTGAAATTGCTAAACAATGGAAATTGCTTGAAATGGAAGATATGGCTTAGCCTTCTAAATCTTCTATTCAACCATTAATTTATTCAAACATACAAATGCCACTGGAAATATGGAACATTTATTAAATTGTCAATTGGTAATCTGATAATCAACCATTATCTACATGTATTTGGGTTATGAAAGCACTGAATGCACTTAGATTCACTGATTAAATAGATTAACAAATTAAATTTTATATCTCTACTGTATACTGTATACAAAATATCACAAAATGAAATAAAATTAAAAACATACTTTGTTTTAAATGTATGGAAGTTTAATTCATTTTAAATTAAATGTAATTTCAGTAAAATAAAATGAAAATATTGAAAAAACTGAAATGACTGGAAGAGGCAGAGGTCTGCTTATCTCTTATGATTGGAAATGTATTCCTTTACCTTCTCTGGGTATTAACAGCTCCTTTGAATCACATTCAGTCACTTTTACCCACCCTTTTAAAATCCATTTTGTAGTTGTTTATCGACCCCCAGGACCACAAGGTAACTTCTTGGATGAATTAGATGTGCAGCTCTCAACCTTTCCTGAGGATGGTACTCCCCTAACTATGCTTGGAGACTTCAACATTTACCTAGATAAACCCCGGGCTTTAGACTTCCACACTCTGCTTGCCTCTTTTGATCTTACAACAAAATGGCTACTCACGAATCAGGCAACCAACTGGACCATATTTACACATGACATTGACCATGTACTGGTTCCTCCACTGCACAGCATGGATCACTTCCTCCTCACTCTTAACCTCAACATGGCTCCTGACACATCACATTCCTCTCCACATGTCATCTTTCGACGTAACCTCGATGCTTACTCTCACCCTTCTGTCTGTCTGCTATGGTTTTATCTTCGCTTCCTCCCCCTAAACAGTTATCATCTCTTGATGCCAACAGTGCTACTGATAGTTTCTGCTCCACTCTTACATCTTGTTAAGACACTGTCTGCCACTTGTCTTCCAGGCCACCCGTACCACCCTTCTTCCCCTTGGCTGTCTGATATTCTCCAAGAACGACACAGGGCTGCTGAAAGGGTATGGCGCAAATCAAAAAATCCTACTGACCTTAATGTGTATCAGTCACTTCTCTCTTCCTTCTCTGCTAATGTATCCACTGTTAAAAAGACATACTATCATAACAAAATTAACAATTCGTCTAACTCTCGCATGCTCTTTGAAACTATAACCCCATTTCTTAAGAAACCCACCCTTAACCCATCTCTTTTAGAGAAATACAGACCGATTTCCCATCTTCCTTTCATTGCAAAAACACTTGAACAAGCTATGTTCAAACAAATCTCTGCCTTTCTTACACAGAACAACCTCCTCGACAGCAACCAGTTTGGATTCATAAGTGGACTTTCAGTTGAGACTGGCTTCCTCTCAATTGTTGAAGCCCTAAGACTGTTAAGAGTGAATTCCAATCTTCAGTACTTATCTTGCTGGATCTTTCTACTGCTTTTGACATGGTTAACCACCAGTTCCTCCTGTCAACCCTATTGGCAAAGGGCATCTCAGGAAACACACTCCAGAGGTGTGAGTCTTACCTATCAGATAGGTCCTTCAAAGTATCTTGGAGAGGTAAGGTGTCTAAGTTCAGACATCTAACTACTGGGGTGCCTCAAGGCTCAGTTCCTGGACCACTTCTCTTGTGTGTCTAGATGGCATCACTAGGTTCTGTCATTCAGAAACATGGCTTTTCATATCACTGCTATGCTGATGACACTCAACTCTACCTCTCATTCCATCCTGATGATCCAATGAAAGCTGCTCACATCTCAGCTGGTCTAACAGACATGTCTTGCTGGATGAAGGACCATCACCTTCAACTCAACCTTGTTAAAACAGAACTGCTTGGGGTTTCATAAAATCTCATCACAATTTCACCATCCAGTTAGGCACATCGACCATACCTCCTTCAAAAACTGGCAGAAATCTTGGAGTTGTGATTGATGATCAGCTAACTTTCTCAGAACACATTGCTAAAACTGCCCAGTCCTGCAGATTAGCTTTATTCAACATCAAGAAGATCAGGCCCTTTCTTTCGGAACATGCTTCACAACTCCTTGTTCAAGCTCTTGTTCTGTCTGGGCTGGATTACTGCAATGCTCTCTTGGCAGGTCTTCCAGCCAGTTTTATAAAACCTTTACAATTAATCCAAAACGCGGCAGCAAGATTAATTTTTAATGAGACAATAATAATGCATGTCACACCTCTTGTTTATAAATTTGCACTGGCTACAAATATCTGCTTGCGTAAAAATCAAGGCATTAATGTTTGCCCACAAAACCACCACTGGGTCTGCACCCCTTTACCTAAATTCATTACTTCAGACTTATGTGCCCTCTAAAAGCTTGCATTGCTTTATTGTGCCATCCCAAAGAGGCACAAAATCACTTTCACAGACTTTCAAATGAAATGTTCCCTACTGGTGAGACTTAATCTGAACAGCTGACTCCTTTGCCATCTCCAAGAATCGGCTAGAAATACATATCTTCCATCTTCATTTCACCCTCTAACTCTAGCACTTCATTTCTAATTATATTCTTAAATAAAATAAAACTTGCCCATTTTAGGCATGCAATCTGTACATTTTCTAAGTGCTTGTCTTCTTTAAAAAAAGAAAAAACTAAAACTAGCTTCTCCGATCTTTTTGTATTCTATCTGTTTATTTATTATACAATTAACAAAAGCCTCTAACACTAGCTTGCTCTATTCTTTTTCTATTCTATGTTTTCTTTTTATTTATTATATAATAAAAAAAGTCTTGCTATACTGTGATAAGCTAATCATTGCTCTTTTGTTGATATAAGTCACTTTGGATAAAAGCCTCTGCTAAATGACTAAATGTATATATATATATATATATATATATATATATATATATATATGTGTGTGTGTGTGTGTGTGTGTGTGTGTGTGTGTGTGTGTGTGTGTGTATGTCTATCATATAGACATATAGCAATAGTAGTATATAAAACCATAAATATTGTTATAATGTATGAACAATCTATGTTGAATGAAAAAATATTATAGTGAACCTGAATATCTGCCCAATTAGCACAATCAATTCATTAAAAAAATTAGTTCTGATGCTGTGAATCATGTTTCCATTAAAAACACTGAATCCAACTGTGCTCGCCAGGAGACAAATCTTGTAACTGACGGCACACAGAGAATATAAAGATGAAACCATTACCACATAATCAAATGCCCCTGTGTATTAGAGTATTGAATTAAAGCCAGGCAATTATCTCTCTATTGCTCTGCAGATAATATGCAGGGGTGCTTTAAATTAGCCTTACCTGAATGGGTAAGCAAAGTTGATGCCAATACTGAGGTTGCTGTCTGACTTGTTGATGCAGTCCACACTAACCCGCAGTTGCCCAGAGTAGCCTCCACATGTTGCAAATGCAAAAATGGCAAAAAGCTAATGGAATATAACAAGCACAACAGTTAATATAAGAATCATGACATTATTGTATCAGTTTACGGAAATCTAAGTTATAAGTTAAAATAATTGTTATTAATATTATTAATTTGCTCAAAATGCAGAGTTCTGTGGGTTACATTGTTAAGCCAGTATAGGTTGCTCCAAGTAATTGTTTTTACAAGTGAGTCGTTCGTCAGTTTATTCAGTCATTCAACCGATTCTTTCCAAACTTGAAAAACACAAACTTACATCAATAATCTCTCATATGGTCATATGTGCTATAAACTAGTTTTAACGTAACAGAGATGTGACATCATTTCAGACAACAAACTCTTTTTCATGACATATTATTTTATCGTAAGTCTAATTACAGAAGAAGACAAAAGTTTTTGTAAGCATTGCCCCGACCTGAAATGACGTTACCAGCATTCATTATAAAAGTTCCATGTTAATGTTATATAAAAAGAAAAGTGCTTAAAAGACATCGTCTTACTATTAGAGTTGCTCTAATCACCATTATTTTATTTAAATACTGGATTAGCAGCAGTAATGTGAGGCTGATCAATTTCAGTTAAGTCTGAGCCTCTGTAAACAAGCAATTAATTCTCATCCGGAGTGTCAAGCACATTTGCAAAGGATGTGTGTAAAATTATGAGGCCTGAGCATCATTCATAATAGAAACGACACTCACCAAGAGGTGTTCTCTGTCTCTCTGTCTCTCAGTCTCTCTTAACATTTTTCTCTTTTACCTTTCCAGATACCTGCCTCTGTCCCATTCCTTCTCGAAGTTTTTCTCTTTATACATCCATTACCCCTTTTTATTTAGGCCATGGATCTATTGTGAAGGCTAGTCTTATTAAGCACATGCTCAAGCTGTCTGAGAGCTAAATTCACTAGCATAAAACACATTTCTGTGACACTGATAAGAGAATAGGCTCTCTGTGGAGGTAATACATCTCAGTGAACCCATATACAAGTCATTCTGCAGATTTGCCTGAAAAAATCAATGATGAGCATATTTTCAAAATTCAAGAGAGACCATAATGTGAAAGAATGAAAGCGCACTGATCAATATAGTGCTCAAAGTTCATTATTTATTTGTTTGTTTTTTTATAATATTATTCAAAATCATTATTTAGCTGAACGACATTAATGATTTAATAAAGTGTCAGGCAATGTAACAATGATAATACAAAAAGACTCACACCACTTGTTGTTTCTATAATTCTGTCAGGCCACTCAAACAAACAGGACAACATGAAATCAACATTTAAATGACATATTACTGTTCAAAAACTTTAATTTTTTTGAAGCACACATTAAATTGACCAAAAGTGACAGTAAAGTCATTTATAATGTTACAGAAGGTTTCTATTTCAAATAAATGCTATTCTTTTAAGCTATCTAATTATAAAATAATTTTGGAAAAATGTGCGCATAGTTTGCACAAAACAATTATACCCAGAACCGTTTCTACATATAATGTTGAAATAAGACATGTTAATATTAAATGTTACTTAAGCATCAAATCAGCATATTAAAATGATTTCTGAAGGTTTTGCCATAACACATTACGTTTTGAAATCTATTAAAATAAAAAAATATATTAAAAAGAGTAATTTAAATTGTCAAATTTTTACATTACATTATCACTGTTTTTAAAGTATTTTTGATCAAATAAACAAAGCCGGTCTTCAAAAACATGAATAATTATTAATGACCCCAAACTTTTGAATGATTGATTTGTATTTGAAAGGTAGTCTATAACATTTTAAAATATATACCATATTTAAATATGTTTTACAGATTTTCCACAAAATCAGATGAGAAAATATCGGAAACCAACATTTAAGAGAGTTTTTCAGACTTCAGAAGCTCTTTTAGGGCATATTATATATTCATATTGGACAATAAATCTTGCTTAACTTTTTAATATTCACTCCTTTATCAGTCTATTTTTAATAGTTTTACAATCTTATTACTTTAAAAGTCTATTCAGGATACAGGTTTCAAACATGATACCTTCAACGATTAATAACCAGAATGTCACCATGGTAACATAAAGACAGATATGCAATGAACCTCCTCAACCTAATCACAACAATCCATTCAACTACAGAAATTCTTGCTTTTTTTCTAGTAAACCAAAAAAAAACAAAAAAACAATGGCATAGATACAGTGCGAATCCAAGGACCTCTTCTTCTACTCTGCAAGAAAAACTGGAAACTAAATCGCCTTTTTAACACCATATTTCATTGAGTGTGAACAATGACTCATTCATAAGCTAACAGAAATAGACATTTCACCCATTCTGAATTACGAATGATTCAGACAAATGATGAGAGCAAATGTTAGCACCTAAAAAGGTCTCCAATGAATGGGATGTTGGGAGAACTGGAGTCTTACTGTTGTTTTACAAGAAACTGCATGACAAATCTCACAAAAATTCCACATCTTACAAGAAAAACAACCATAGAAGATGGTTAATATGAAGTCAGTTTAACTCTATAACCGTTTTACATCTGATGGCTGCTACGAGATATACAGAGATTGTGAAGCCTGGACTTACCGGAGCAAATATGACCATACACATTTAAAAGCAAAAGAGAAATCCAGCTTCAGAACATATTAGATGTATCTTCTCCTCGTCTCTCTCTGCTCGTCTTGTAGTGTGGATGGTGAAGGGGGGAATGTGAGCTCAGGAGAGGGATGGTGCTTCTGCCGTGCTCTCTAAGTATAACCCTGCACTCCCTCTTTTGCTCTGAGGACGGGGGGCTGCTCTAGAGTCACAAACACACAGAGGGTCTCCCCAAACCACTTCACAATGAAGTCACATATCATACTGGACACTAAATGCTTCAGTTTTGCATTGAAATAAAAGAGATTGTCCATGCAGAGAGATTTGTAGCACAGTGGTCTGAGTGAATCACCAGTAATAATAAGCGACAGTCTCAGCTACATAGACTCGATTTAGTTTTACTTCTGAGAAATGTCTTAAATAATGCTAATATGGTGAAAGTTATTTAATTGTTAAAATGTTATATTGCACTTTCAGATTTTTGATTCATTTGTTGTCCACCCTATTATGCAGTTTTTCAACCACAGTTTGATAAAATCAAGAATATTTTTGTTTTTAAAAACTGTGTCCCTCAAAAATGTTGTACACATTTAGACTTAAACTGTAAAGATTTTTTTCTTTAACAACTAATTAATTGATTATGTGTTTTAAAAATATATTTTCAAAAATATATATAACTAATATTATATAATATAGGAATAAAGGACCTTTTATTACTAATGTACACACACACACACACACACACAATATATATATATATATATATATATATATATATATATATATATATATATATATATATATATATATATATATATATATATATATATATATATATATTATCCTGTTATGTATTTGTCCTTGACAGGATGAGCATTTTTCAGATCTGCCCCTTATATGCCCCTTTTGTGATGATACAGAAAGATACTTATTAAAGTATATGCCATTTTTCTAAAGTTTCAAAGCCTTAAAATGTGTTATAGTATAGAAATTTAGTGGCTGTGTATTAGTACTTATAAAGCACATATTCTATATATGACCATGTTCTATGTCCCTAATCCAACCCAACAACAACTACCTTATAACTATTAATAAGCACCAAATTAGGAGTTTATAGAGGCAAAAGTCAAGGTTAATGGTTTGTTAATTGGACCTTAAAATATAGTGTAACCAAAAAAATAAAAAAAATAATAATAACAATAATAAATAAGTAAATAAATAAATAAATAATGTTGTGTTTCATCCTTTCAGGATTGAGTTTTTAAGCAAGACTCTTTAACTGGCCAGTGTCCTGCATACTTTAGTTCCAACCCTTATAAAACAGAACAAGCTTATCACAGTGTTTAGAATTATTTGTAAATTACAGACAGGTGTGTTTAATTAGGGTTGGAAATAATGTCTGCAGTACACTGTGCATCACTGCAATAGTGTTGTATGTTTTGAGAATGTTAGATGACATGACGATAACAGCTTTAGAGTTTATTGTCAATGTCATGTAGATGCCTATTTCAGATGTGTAGAAAATGCCACCCCTGCTAATAAACTACATGATTAATTACCACAGCTCTTAATATAAGACAGCACTGGCCTGTCATTATGGCAAAAACAATGATGCCTTCTCAAGGCTAACCACAAAATGCCTGCTCACATATCATGCCAAAAAAACTTGGAAAAGCTACAATCATTAACAATGAAGCTTATGTCTAAGTAATGGAAATAAGAATTTGAGTCTCACGGTGTGTATTAGAACACCTCAACATACCAAAACTGCTGCTGAACTTCACACCAGCAAAAACTTTCCATAACTTTTGTCGCTTGACTCTCATCACTTGACACACCCACATTCCGTCGCCAATGGTCACTGTTGCTCGTGTCGCTGGAAGTCACCAGCTTTCCAGTGAAAATTAATGGGAGAATGTCGCTCTGTCGCTGGCGGTGTGAATGGGGCTTAAGGCCGTGCATACCCTATGCAATTTCATCAAAGTTTTTGTTAAATACTGACTCTGCAACTGCAACTTCAAGTCAAAGCTCAGGATTTATGTTCTAACACTATACGGTCCAATCGACAAGCTGCATCTGGACTGCTCACACTATACGGCAAAATAACATTGGACTGCCTAATAGGTTGTGTTTATTAAAGTCTACACACAGTGAACATGATTTGACCAAGTACAACATGTTCCTGGATCAACATCCTTGTTTATCCAGGAACATCATTCCAATCAACCAATACAATTTGAGAGATCACTTTTCAGGAAATGTCAGTTTTAGGCTTACAACCAGGATTAGGGGCATCTACACCCTTTTTAATCAGCTATCATTTCCCTCTGATTTTAGGAATAAATTATGGGTAAGGTTATAGGTTTAAGGTAGGGATTGGGTAAAGTCTGTATTTTTGTCAGTAATGTTGATCCAGGATCAACAAAAGATGTTGATCCAGGAACATGTCTTACTTGGCAAAATCACGGTGACCGTCTACACGTTGTGAGGAAAACTCCCCATTAAATTTAGGCCAGTCATTTCATAGCTCCACTTCAAATACGAGGGGTGACTAAAATATCTGACTTGCCAGAAAATCCTCGGACCATCCAACTGCTGGTCGGAAGAGGCTATTTTCCTCTCGTTACCCCCTGCACACTGCACATCAAAAGAAAGCTGAAATTCTTCCTGAATCAAAAAAGACAAATCAGCTTAAAGTCAGACAAAAATCGCACAGTGTATGCCCGGCCTAAGGATTCCCCAGTGTGGCCTTTTAGACTCCACTTGTCTAGTCCAAAAGCTGAGATCCTATTGTGATGGATTTATACACACACCGCAAGGAGTCCAAACCTGTGCTGATGCAATCAAATGAAAGTGTGTCTGACAGCAGCAGAATCACACTCGACTTTAGCGGAATCTAATGGACAGGTGTGAAAAACTCCCGTAAAACAGATGAGCAGTGTGTGGGAGCTCGACAGCCAGTTGAAAAGACGCTTTTCTCAGTGACCCATATGTGCATAGCACCTGTTGAGCTGGTAATGAGGAGAGGTGTTCCCTCTTTCTCTCTCCCCACCAGAATATCTTCACAGTTTCAGAGTAATGAGATGACTTCAAACTGTGTCAAACAGAAACTGTGTCATGCTTCAATCTTCAGTGGAGGCTGTGAGTGACCTGGGGTTTGGGGAATGCCTCACTTCAATTTTAAGATGAAGAGCTTCAACAGAAATAGAAGAACTACTGGTAAGGTAAAAGTTGAAGGTACCAAATAGTATGTGCCTGTGGCTTACTCTTCAAATCCCTATAGAGAAATACAGATTCTTTACTACAAAAAATTTAATGGTAGTGGCTAAAACCCAATAATAAGCCCTTGTGTCTATCCAAAAAAAGCAATCACACCATAGCTATAACAGTTCATTCTCTTCAGGTAATTTCTTCATTATGTAAAATGCTTTCATATTTGGCGGTCCTTTAAATATTAAAGGACCGCCAAATGCTCATTTATTATTTTCTTTGCCATTTCTATGGCAAAGAAAATAAGAAATAGTTGTCCAATAATTTATCTTTTAAAGTCATCTCTATAAAGTAATGCATTATGATAAACAGAGTATGTAAACGCTCTTCATGAAACACAAGTGAACCTAAAACCCTCATTGTTATAAGGAAGGAACCGATAAAACCACACTGAAGTCAATCTCTCTAATCTGAAATTTGATATAGGGTGTCGTCATTTTTCTGTACTGATTGTGCCTTACAGTATGTCCGGATAACCAATCTCAGATCAATGGCAACAAATGCATTTCAATGAACTCAAAACGTGCATCTTAAAAACCCCCTACACCACCGTGTCACTGCGAAGAGCTCCTACAATCCCTTAATGATGTGTCAATCATTCAGCCTCAGTGAAACCAGAACTACACCAGAATCAGGGCTGCTAAACAACTTCAGAGACTCCACTGACTCACACACACAGGGCAAAGATATCCACACATATTCCCAAAAAGGTTGAATGCAGTAAATAAAGAAAATCATCCTAGTGGGAGATATGCTATGCTGAAATGGATTTAAAACCCTTGTTATTTTGTGAATTTAGCATATAATTAGAAGAAGTCAAATTTTTCATAATTTCAGGTGCCTCTAACTGTAAAAAAAAAAAAAAAAATATATATATATATATATATAAGATGAATACTCTTAGATGCCTGAAGTCATAGTGCTTGGCTGGTACTTCATTGTTTGAGCTTTGGATCTTACCACTTTCATATTTCACAGCTGAGTGTATCAGACAGACCAAAAGCCCTTTGAAACCGTGCTTGAAATTAATTTCTTCTGTGGTTAGTATTGAGTTACAGAGGGAAGTATTTATTTAAACCCAATGGTCTTAGCCTGAGAGACTTGAGGAATCCAATTTATGTGGATCGGTAGAACACGTCAGAAAGGTGGCCCTGTATCGACAGTGTACTGATGGTCATCAGAGAACTGTTTTTTTTTTTTTAAATGTGGCTTCAGCACTGAGCTCAATGTAATAGAGGTCTAAAAAAAGGGACTACAGCTCTGTGTCTGAAGTGGAACAAGCAGACTTGCCATATGGATTTATTTTATGGTACTGTACTTTCTTGGTGTTTTGTTTTCAAAGCTTGAAAACCTCATTACATTGTACAGAAAAGATTCACACAAGTTTGGAGCAGAGTATATATATTTAACTTGAAATTCTAACACAATTAAAACTAAATAAACTAAAATATATGCAAATAAACCGACTCTATACTGGACATATTAACTACATTTAATACATGTACTTTTTTTTCTTTTTTTTCTTTTCTTACATTGTCATTATTTTCAAACCCTGTGACCATAACTTCAAATTAACCCTTCTGCTGCCCCCATCTGTTTTAGTTAGGAAATACTAACCTGTAAATGGAACTTCCATCAAAAATGGAATGAGAAAATATACAAAATACAATAACATATTTAGATTTAGAATTTTTTATTCTTTTGAAAATTATTAATAAAAATAGTGTAAATACATTTAGGTGTCTCTGAGCTGTGACATTTTAAAAGATTGCAGGGTTTAAACAATTTCCATTCTAAGCAACAAAGTAATATTTTCTAAATGGGTAAAAGCATTAGCATAAGAAGACATGAACTCAAGCCTTGTAACATTTAACATTAATATTGCTAGGAAAACAATCAACTTCTTTACCAATATTCACCCTTTTGGTCTTTTTGCCATTTAGACTGAATTGTATATTAATGTCTAAGTGGATGATTATGTAACAGTGGATGTGATATCTTACAATGAAAATGAAGCATTTAAAAAAAAAAAAAAAAGAAAAAAAGAAAAAAAAAGAAAATGAAGCAATTAGCGCCATCTAGAGGCAGTACTGAGATGAGCCTCAAAACGCTATTAATAGGCAGTTACGGTCACAGGCAGTGACAAATTTATAGCGGATTGTTTTCACTACATTTAATAATAATAAATGGAAAATAACTGTAAATAACTTACCAAATCATTTAGATATAAAACACCAAGTCAAAAAGCCTGGACTGATCGCATAACTGTACTATACCGATTGTACTGCAGATAATGTTGACTTCTGGGACCCAGTCAAGACCCAGAAAGGGCAGGTGAGTCATAATGATCATATTCTAATCTGTTCCTGCTTAAGCTACTGCCACTTACTTACTTATCTCATCTGCAGTAATTAAAGCAGAGAAACTCATCCTGTGATTCATTTTTGGTTTGTGTGTGTGTGTGTGTGTGTGTGTGGAGGTTAATAAGAGTCTTAATTAGGGTTAAGCTTAATCAACAGCATTTGTGATTTTGATTAACACAAGTAATAATGCCCCTCAAAATAAAAAGGAGGTTACAACGAGGAGCTTACAATTATACTAAATGGGACCTATTTTTAGAGGATTCGAAATGAGAAATGTGAAGCTTATAATTTTTTCCCAGCACTTACATTATTTTTCCTGTTAAAACTTGTCTATTATTTGAGCTGTAAGTGGTCACTTTAGGTTTTTAGACATTATGTTGTCATGGCAATGAAGTTGTAAAATTCTCTATTACTGTCATCAAGGACTGATGGAACTAGGTATTTTCTAAATGAAAATGAGAAATGGATGGAAAACTATCTGGGAAGAAAACAGAAAAAGTTCTCACACTCATCTCTCACACTCATCTAATTTTACCTCTGCGAAACACAAAACAAGATATTTTGAAAAAAGTTAGTAATCAAACAGTAATGGTGACCATTGACACTGAATCACGAAAACTATGAAAACTAAAAATATCAAATAAAAGCTCATTCAAAATGTTTTTTCCATAGTATTTTACCATTACATCATATTATTAATATTAAAATAAATTTTTTTACAGATTGACCCTATTAACTTCCACTGTAAGTGCCTCACTGTAGCCTAGATTAAAAAAAATAAAAATAAAATTATAATGCCACATTGTGTCACAAGTGTCAGTATAAAACAATAGTAGCACTAGATGCACACTCTCACATGAATGAGCACACGCTTGCTCAAACAAACAAGCACACATACCCCAAACACTCTCGCTTCAAGCTCTGGAGACCCACCCCCTCTCCTCTCATCCATCCCTCTGCTCTAAGTTTCTTTCTCTCACATGCACACTTGTGTGACTACCAGTGGGTGAGTGTTACGATGCCGTGGCTTGTTTATCAAGCTTTCCCAGCTGTGTTCTGCAGGGCAAGGATGAAGAGCGCAGAGAGGGGGAGAGGGGGAGAAGATTACAACAGACCCCCTGCCTTCATAGACACACAGCTATTCTGAATGAGAGAGAGAAAGCACGAGAGAGGGGAGGGAAGTGATGGAAGGAAAAGAAAAATGGAGGGAAGGAGATATTTTAATTTACATGGTACTGCTGGTGTTTAAAGCACTGAACAACTCAGAATATCTAAATATAAGAATATATACATAATAATAACATTTATTATTATAATTATAATTATTATAATTATTTCTCAGCATTATTTTCTTATTTTGTATTAGTTTAATGTATGCGTATACATATATATATATATATATATATATATATATATATATATATATATATATATATATATATATACATATATACATATATATACATACATACATATACATATATATACATACATACATACATATATATATATATATATATATATATATATATATATATATATATATATATAGTTTACATTTTAGTAATTTTATGTGCTTTTGTCCCTTTTTTTAATATTCATATTTAGCATTAATTTATTTTAAGTTCTAGTTTTAGTAATTTTGTTTTAGAAAGTTATTATTATTATTATTATTATTATTATTATTATACTTTAATAATATTATATTAATATTCTGGCCTATGAGCTGCATTTTATGCAAAAAATAAATAAATAAAAATACCTTGTACAAAAAGTTGCTTAAAGGTGAAGATGTCAGTACTAAAAATGTACTCATTATAGTGCATACCCCTAACCCAATGTAGTTCTAGGGTTTGATTCGTTTTTACAATGTAGTTGTTTAGACAACCGCCTAACAACATAGTTACTATTATAATAACTATTACCATCTGATACAATCTGAACTTATAAAGGAGAAATGAAGGACTGGAAAAGTTAGTATAGCAACTGACAGAGAGCTGCTCTAAAGTGGACTCTAAAGAGCAACATCTTCTTTACGCTGCTTTTTAAAATGATTTTGTTGGTTTTGTCAGTGGATATAGATCAGAATGCACCTGTGTCACATTAAAGCATCCACTCATCACTTATCCATGGGTGAACACACACAACACATGCTCAGGAGCGACGCGTCTGTGTAGCACTCTGCTTTCAGCCTGTATTGAACACTTCAGCATCTTTCTCTCAGACAGCGTAACACTTCCTGAATGTATCTAGTAGGTGACTAAATGCTGCTGAATGCACATAAACACACACACACATAAACACACACATAAAAAGGCCGCCAACCTTTCCATCCCCCAACTACTGCATTCATGCCACGCTTCATTCCAATGATTCCCAGTATGTGGCAAGAGTAAAAATATCCCATGTACTCTCACAGAACTATCAATCACTTCTTGGAAGATGTCAGACTGGCTAATAACAGTGGTTTAGCACTAACCAGATAACCTAATGAATGCATAAGTCCTAAAGTATCCTTTCCGATTATTTTCAGACCCCTACACACTTAAAAATAAAGGTTTCTTAATGGCATTGATGGCTTCATGAAGAGCCTTTAACATTCATGGATCATTTCCATTCTTTATAGTGGGATAAGATTCTTCAGATTATCGAAATACTCTTCGATTTAAAATGGGTTCACTATGAAAAGTGAGTATATTCACTGGAAGGAAATTTCCAGCACCCTGTTGTTTCATGAGATAATCTGTGTTGAAATTAGAAGAACACTCATTGGATGCTCCCAGAGCTCATTACCCGTCTGTACAATGCACTCAGGCCTATAACAGGCAGTATGTATCTGGGCGCTCTTTGTATGCTCCACTGATCATAAGTAGGCATAAAATCTCATTTTATTTTTTGTAATACACTGTCCTCCTTCTTTTCCTCATTTGCCATCTCCCTATGGAGTTTCCATGGCTACTTGGTCACATGATACCACAAAGCCCCTCCCCCTGCCCTGAGGTGACTGTCACAGCGGTTAGTCAGACTCGGCCACCCGACCAGGATGCAATTTGACTGTATATTTGAGCTTGTGTGTTTTTAGTATGTTTATATGCATATAGATTGAGCTGGTATCTCTGGCTTTTGTCATTCATGCTCTTTGAATCATTGGGATATTCAAAGATTTGACCAGAAGATTTTTAAGTTTTACAGTTGTACTTCTACTATTTACTATATTTTATTGGATGTTAAGTCACAAGACTCGGTTTAGCTCTTCAGTTTCTGTCTTATCCATGTGATAAAAAGGTGGGTCATGGAACAGCCGCCTCATGCGACTGCAGACACGAGATCGAAAAACGGAGAGACAGCCAAGCTTTCACAGATAAATTTCTGCACATCTGCACACAAGCAGCCAAAGCACATCTGCCCACAGCCAGTCAACCTTTCTAGTGAACTGACAAACCAACCTTTCTTCTGTGAATTTGTAAAACACCCTACCTCCTGTCAGTCAGCTTTACTTCAGTGAATCACACTGGCCTACTCAGTCTCAGGTGAAATTCTGCCACTCGGTCGAAGCACTTTTCAAATGAATTGTCTGTACAAGCTCACTGAGATATTTTGCTCAAGCTTTCATATTCAGGTAAACAAATAATATTGTGCATTATTGAAGATTTGGCATATTTGTATTGTGTTTTTTCTTGGAAAATGGATATATAATATAATATTATATAACATAATATAATATAATACATAATTTTGCACATTTTAATATGTGTCACTGGTCTTACTGAGTCATTTCAGCTCAATAATTGGCTAATTATCACAAATAATAGCTTTTGAGAGAATGAGAGAGAGGGCAAATATCAAGAGGATGGCTGTGCAGGAATTGCTGTGTTAAAAAAAAAAAAAAAACCTGGCAGAGAGGAAACTATAGAGGCAGAGACAAAACCAAAGACCGGCAGAAAGGGAGAGAGAGAGATACACAGACAGAAACACAGAGAGAAAAGCCACTGTGTGACCAAAAGTGATTAAGACTGCATGTTTCCCTGCTGATAAGCTTCTCTCTCTCTCTCTCTCTCTCTCTCTCTCTCTCTCTCTCTCTCTTTCTCTCTCTCTCTCTCTCTCTCTCTCTTTCTCTCTCTCTCTCTTTTCTGAGGACACTTCAAATGGAGAGCAGGGAGATTAATTTCCTCAGGAGAAGATGCATCGCATCATCCAATCCCCCAGCATTCAATTGCAATAATTATCCAAAATGGCATTGCCACTTATGTCTGCCTCAAATTTGCATAGCTCAGAGCCGTTTATGGTTGGTGTTGTAAATGTTTTCATTTTCACCTCTCCATACATTTGATGATGAAAAAGAGGTCTATGAGATAAATTGACTTTTTGCAGTTGTGTTGCTGAGAACATTGGGGACAGCATTGGAGAGGCTTAGTAATTCTATTCTATTCTAAGTTCTGAGGTTTTTAAGTCCAGGACAGACTTTTTTTTTTTTTTCTTTAGCACAGTAAATTAACTTAGCTTCAATCACTCAGCATGTCTTGCCATGCGCTAACAATACCATCCCATTTAAAAAAGACTATTTCTTGAATGTTTTTTTGTTCCTGGGAATCCTGCTGTTGTTCAAAGTGTCTGATAATAGGGTACTAAAGCCACATAGCAGCACTGACAGTGCAGAAAGCCTTACAGATGGACACAAATACACAGAAGCTGGACATGTCCTCAGAGATCAGATACTTGAGTCTCATCAAGAAGATTATGTCAGAGCACCAGAGTGTGACACCATGGCGAGTCGAACACACACTTTCCTGACCCACACTCATCAGATGGCCGTGGGAAAACACATTTGAGCTGTTTTCACAATAGAGGCTTTAATTAGGGGCAGGATGGTCATTTTTGGATAACACGGTTATGGGGTTACATTTCAAAATAAAAGCTTAAAAAATCCTATACTGACATTTAGTCACTCACCAATGAAGATTTATTTTAAACTGAACAGGATAAAATGGTCATAATACATCATGTTCAAAATTATTTAACTTATGTTTACTGGCTACATAAGGTATAAAACAAGAGACACGTTGTATTAACTAAAATGTCCCTGTACACTACATTAACACTGCACCAATATGACGAACAATACATACACAAGAAATACATATCAAAGCAGATGCATCAACACATCTGATTATGTAAAATAATAATGAATAAATACATTAAATCATCAGTTCTCTTACACATGGACAGACCTCGTGCAGAAAGCAAAAAAGGTCATCTGCACCTTGACTTAAATGCTAAATCCTGTCTTTCACTGATTATCTATTTACAGTTTACATTCAATTCAGACATGAAGTCTGGATGTCATCTTAAAACTTACTCCATTTACATTTACCAAATGCTTCTTTATAGCAGTAGAATGTGAGTAACAGCAAAACCCATGAAATGAATTGACTGCTGGTGCATTATATAAACCCGAGCACCTCGGTTCATGTATACAGGATTGATCATGACATCAATAGAATGTCACTTACACTAGTGAGGACTATTTTACGTTTACTTTACGCTTATATTATGTTTTAAATAAATGATACGTTTATGAAAACTTCAAAAGGGTCAATTCGGATTCTGCTTATAATAAAAACGCGCACATGGAATAAGACTCATATTATAAATAAGGCTACTTATTCAAAACTGACTGCAGCACATGATTGAAATAATAAAAGTAAAAATCACTCGCTCCCTCACACATGCCTGGACCAAGTTTATTGAGCCAATTGAGGAAAGTGAAGAAAAGAGGAGAGAGAGAGAGCGCGCGAGAGAGAGAGAAAAAACGCGTGTTTTACGCACACTTACCCATTCCAGAACGCGGATAAATCCCAAAGGTAATTTAAGCACTTGGAAAGTCCCAAGTGACATAATCTGTTTAAAAACAAATGAACACGATCAATAGCGTCATTTAATGTAGTCTGATTAGGCACAGTTCAGTAGGCTACATTTAAAACGTCTCGTCATTGTCAAATCCACAAACGCTATTTTCTACCTGATTAGCGGTTTCCATTTTCTTGTTTGAGAGAAATGCGCCTGTAAGTAGGATAGGTCAAAACCAAAACAACGCTAAAAGAGTGATGTGTCAGAGTCGCGAGCGCAGAGAGAGGAATCGGCTGTTATCGCGTCTCCGTGCGGAAAGAGCCGAGGAACTTCGGGATTAATCGTTTCTCTATACGAAGACAGCCGAGAGACCTCGGCTTTCATCAATCCTCTACTTCGGAAAAGCCGAGTACCCAGGGAAAGAGCCGAGTGTCTTCGACAAAAACCTTTTCTGTGTACGGAAAATGCCGATTGTGTTCGGCTTTAAAGACGCTCTGGACCTCCATAGAGACAGACAGGGATTGGGTCTGATAAAATGAACCGTGGCCATAATATTTTTTCTCTGTTTCTCTGTTGGATTTTCACTATGAAATATAGTTTTTTCAGACCAGAATATGTTGGGTAAATATGGCTTGAACATTCTTTACACTAATTCAAATTCAAGAGGGAATTAGTCTCTGAAACTCTCTCTCTCTCTCTCTCTCTCTCTCTCTCTCTCTCTCTCTCTCTCTGTATATCTATATATCATGTGTAGCATATAGGCGTTTATTAGGCATTGGTTTTATGTAGTTTACCATGCAGTTTACCATAGTATTTTGTAGGGTAGTTCTATGTCCAGTAACATTTGATTGAAGATCACTTAATTTTGTGGAAACACAGTACAGATTCCAACTCAGCTTCATGAAAATATGAATGAATATGTTATGCTATGCATATATAAATATTTGGTTTGCTTGTGTTTAAAATCCATTCAATGAAACTATTAAGGAAAAAAGACAACTTGACTTAATATTGATAGAAAGAGAAGTACAACTCTTATATATAAAAAAGCAAAGTGTACTAAATGTGTCACATATAATAAAATGTATATTTTTATATTTATTTATTTTTATTTATATTTATAAAGCTTATATTTGTCACCATGTATAGGCTATATGCAGTATACAAAGTCAGAAAGCTGGAATCAAGTCGCGAATGGCATAGACTTTTTAATCTTGCTTGAAACACACACACACACACCTAATTTCACTTAGATCATATACTGCTTAAAGGGACTCAAGCAGTCACTGAGAATGAGGGCAAAAAGACTTCAGGAAGTGTGAGTGTCAGAATGAAGCCTACAGGGACAAGAGCCCTTAAGAGATGTTTTTTTATTAGACACTGTTCATTTAAAGTTCACTGTGCATTAGTATGTACTTGCATTTAGATCTGCATTTGCCTGCCATTCCAAGGTCGAGTCTAGCCCGGTGACTGTTCTTTCAGTTATTATGAGAAAAAAACCAAACATGCACACACCTGATGCCATCTCAGCTGTTGCCCTAGCCTTTTCCAGTGCAAACGAAGGACTGTCAAGATCAGCGTATGTGAAATGGCAAATAACTGTTGTTTGCATGCATACATTTTGGTGATACAGAAGAAGGCCTAAGAATATTCCTTACAGGTGCATCACACAGACAGGTGTCCAAACTCATCACACCCTGAGACTGCAGAACACCTGGGTTCAGATGCCTTTAGGGACAAACAGAGGTCAATTTGATGCTTATTACTGAGAGCATGCATGTTACACTCAGTGTGCCAGTCACTCTGAATATTCTCTTCTCTTATTTTATTGTTACACTGTACTATTATAGTTTTTTTGTTAATATTTTGGATTAGACTTTATTTTTGTTTTCATTTTCATTTGAAAGTTTTTGTAATTTTTTGTTTTGTTTTTAATATATATAACTTTTTTTTATTAAGCTTCAATTAAATTTGGGTTATTTTTAGTGCTTTATATTAAACCACAGGGTAATAAAATAAATAAACGTTTTATATTTTATCACTTAAAGGGTTAGTCCACCCAAAAATTTTAATTATGTCATTAATTACTCACCCTTGTGTCATTCCAAACCTGTTTTGTTCATCTTTGGAACACAAATGAAGATGTTTTTAATGAAATCTGAGAGCTCTCTGACCCCGCATAGACATCAACACAACTGAAAACTGAAACATTGGTAAAACAATCCATGTGAAAAATCAGTGGGTCAACTTCAATTTTGCAAAGCTACAAGTATACGTTTTGTGCGCCAAGAAAACAAAAATAACACTTTATTCAACAATTCTTCATTTATGTGTGTGTGCTGTGTTTAACAGATGAATACATATAAACTGAATAAATTGTATTTGTTTCAGTATTACTACTTTTTGTTGTTTTTTTTTGTTCAAATGAATTTTTTGTAAAAACCTACTGTATAGTGCCTATATAAACTACTCACTGTACTGTGTGCAAGTACTGTATAACTATTCCTCACACTCTCATTTTTATCTGTGTTTTCAGTAGTTAGACTAGATAACACTAGGTTGCAGTTACAGTTTGTCAACGAGTAAAGTAACCAAACAAACTCCAATTGAGGTATGTACATTCTTATATGAGTCTTCAACTGTGCTTTAGATGAATTCTTATTCCTTTAATGCTTTAACTAAAGCGTCTTTAAAAAACTTTAATGAATATAAACCCACAATCATTTCAAGCACTTGTAGTGCACTATATAATAGGTAACTGATGTTATGTAACACTCTTTTACTATGCTGCCATACTGACTCAGGTTCAGCAGTAACATTTGAATGTGTGGTGGCATGGTGCCACTCATCGGTCCTAATTTCTCTGCCTGGGAAGAGGCTGGATGACTGGCATCTGGAGAAAAGTGCAGTACAACAGAGCAGACATAAACCTCAGGACTGATGGAACGACCTGGAAAACAATCAACATAATTCTGATTCACACCGCTGCTCACTCGCCAAGGAATTATGGCAGTAGCCAAGATAGTCACTTAACCTGCACTGAGAGTCTGAGAGGTGCAACACAGCTCTCACAACATTTACAGCATGGCTGGATCTCTTTCTCCTGCTGTGCCAACAGTTGCCACATTGAATAAGCATGCAACTCCCACAGTAAAACGGGTTCAGTGTGCATACCTAAGGGTTCTGAGCAGCCGGATAAAATAACAAGAGAAGAAAAACCCACATTGAAAAAGGATAATATGGTTTGATTCTTTCCATGCTGATGGGTCACCATCATGCTAAAATGAAATGCAAAACATAACCATATAACAACATATGCTTCTCAAATTTTAAATGAAAAACTGTATCATATATATATATATATAATAGCACACCCAAAATTGCAAATTTTGTCATCAGTATTATTTTAGTATTTTTTTCATAGTCAATAGTATTTATTTATATTCTGAATTCGCTATTATTATTATTATTATTATTATTATTATTATTATTATTTCAGTTTTTATTTTAATTTTAGTTTAGGTTTTAGTAATTTTGTGATGTGCTTTTGTCTTTTGTCTTTTTTATAAGTTTTTTTTTTTTTAGCTTTTTTATTTCAGTTTCAGTAATGTTTGTACTTCAACTTATTTTAGTTAGCTGCCAAGACAACATTTCTAATGTTTAATATTTATAAATAGCCTATTGTCTACATTATTAGTTTTGGTAATGATAATAAAATTATCATTATCAAATTTTTTTACACAATTACTATGAATGTTAATGGTGTCCGAAACAACACTGGAACCCTACTGAACTCAAAATATAGTTTTAGTTGAATAACCGAACTTTTTGAAAGGGGGACTGAGAATAACCATTTTTTTAGGCCTGAAAATGAACATTTGGTCCAGTGCTGCAGTGCTGAACAATTCTGGCTGTTTGTGAATGAACACTTCCTCTTTTGAATTTTTTTTGACAACCATATATAAACGGTGCAACGTTCAATTTGGTTTCAGCTCAATTTTCACACCAGTCTGCTAAACCAATCACCATGCCCATACCAAAACACAAATGAAGTGAAATACGCTTAAATATAAAAGACAAAACAGGAGATTCTGGAATTGTGCTGTGTAAATGCGTTATCCCTCCTCTTATTCAGCACCACTAATCTGGCGAAAATAATCAGGATTAAAATTTGCACTTCGGGGGTGAAATGATTACAAATCAGAAAAAAAAACAAATAATGGGCAGACGCACAGACACAATTAATGCTTTAGATTCGCGCTTCTTTGTTAACTGCCGCCGTTAAAATGAACAAATGCAACCTGCTGTTGTTCATGAGCATGTCTACACAATGCGTGCTGTCTGTCATGATGCAGCGTTACAAGAGACGCTGCGTGCGCGCTCGCAGGTGACATTTGAACAGTCGCGAGTGTAAGACAGGTGCGACAGAGCTGATGTTAACTCAGCCCTCACCCTCTTATCAGTGGTCAACAGACCATTTCACATCTGAATCCATGACAACAGGCTTAGCAAAGAGGTTGCTTAGCAGCAACTAATCCAATGAGCGCCGAGCGTCCTATCAGTATTAGTGACAACAGTTTTAGCCAATTAACAGATACTCTGAAGATGCTTTCCTACATGCCATTTGCTTTCTGATCTGCAACATGCTGATTTAAAATATGTCTGACACTGACTATAATTGACGAAACAAGCCTCGTTTTATTACCAGCGCAAGCAGTATTGAATTGTGTAAGCATTGCGCGCATTTTCTGGATTCATTGAATGGATGCATGTATAACTGGATTAATTAAGATATCATTCGAAATGCAAATTACAAAGAGCTGCCTGGAATTAAAAATATTAGGAATTCGATTTAGACTACACTTAATTGGCACAGGAAGAATATAATGAGAAAAACGGATACATGTGGTTCCTTGACGTTCTAAGAAATGAAAGTAGGCTAAGTTTCTGATTTATTGCGATGTGATTGCAACTTTTGACTTAATGTTACTAATTTAGTTTTCCAAATTGTTCACGATTTCAGAGAGAAATTAGAAATGCACTTTGGAAAATGACCAATAGAGGACTCTCTTTCATTAGAGTATCTGTCGTCTATGAAAAAACGTCCTCAGATTTCACAAATATTTATTCGGTTTTCATGCAACTTATTTGAATCAGATAGTTATTATTAGCAAAATTATACATATATTTTTTTTAGAATTAAGAAATGGGTTAAAAAGTGACAGCAAAGAGATTTATAATGTTGCTAAAGCTTTCAATTTCTGTTCTTATGAAGTTAAATGTTGAAAAATGTGTATCATAGTTTGACAACTGTTATAATGGTTGATAAGAAATGTTTATTGAGCAGCACATAAGCATATTAGAATGATTTCTGAAGGATCACGTGAGGCATTTGTCACATTTGACGTCACCAGAATAAAATAATTTTAGAATATAAAAAAATATATAAAAAATATATATATTTCACATTATGATTGTTTTTACTTTATTTTTTTGTAACCTAATACAGTCTGATGAACATAAGAAACTAAGAAAGCAGAGAGAGAGAGAGAGAGAGAGAGAGAGAGAGAGAGAGAGAGAAAACTTATTCCCAAAACCTTTAAGCCACAATTTAAAATAATAGAATGATGATCATTTGAAATGTTTAATACACACATAAGCTTATCGACTTCTGCAAATTAAACCCTGGTCGAAATAGAAAGTGTGTGACTTTTTTGGTCAGTGGACAAAATTGCATTATACAAATATGCTGCACATGGGCAACGGAACAAACTCACCAAATCTCTACTATGGTAAAACCACGACTCTCATGTCCTAAAAACACATTTCGATATTTAAAAAAAAAAAAAAAAAAAATACAAAACGGTCACTGGTGTACCCTTTTTAAATGTACCAAAATGTACACCTGAGGTAATAAAATGTACCTTTTATGTACTATTTTGAGGTAAACCAGGTACAAAGATGTACCCTTTGTCACCCCAGTGACAGCTTTGTACCTTTTTTTCTGGGAGTGAAATGTAATGACAGTAGGAATTTTGTGATGTCCATGAGGATGTGTATGAAAAGTAAATTTCATGTGAATACAATATAACTATACAACAATAAAACATCTTAAGGCAAGCCATGGTCTGTTGAATATAAACCGAAACACTGTCAGGTTTCACTGGAATTTCTAGTTTGTTTTAAATAACTCAAAACCATTTACAGAAGAAATGAGCACATAACTCTTCCTCACTCTGAAAGTCACATTCCTTCCTTTGGCATTCCGTTCCTTTTCTGCTATGACAGTTATGAACAAAGCAGACTATCCAAAATGGCACACTATGTTTATGCAATTAAAAACTGGGAAAAAATCCAGACATACTGTCACCATAATAACCATCACTGCTTTTGGTGCATATTCAGTTTCCTCTTCATTTACAAAACATTTGCTTTTTTTCAAAATTACCATAACACAAACTAAAAAGAAATAATGAGACACATTAAATATTGAGACAAAGTTTGATCTACATTTATTATATATTTTATTCTGTCTATTTGTCATTCAAAAATAAAAAATGCAACAAGAATGCTAGAATTTATCATTGAAACAATCATTAAAGAGTATTTACATAACAGAATAGATGCTTTTTAAGTGTAAGGATCATCACTTCATATTAATATACATTCTTATTAGTTAAAAAAAGAGGTAGGGTCAAACTGCTTCATTTCAGATGTTCGGAACAGCCTGGAAATGAGTCATTTCCATGATCGAACACAAAGATGATGACACAATAAACAATGTACACTGTAATTAAACCCACTGCACACATCTCATTCAGCATCAGCATATAGATGACAGAAGCTTGATGTTGCCTTCAACATAAGGCAACAGAGAAAGAAAAAAAAAGCAATCACTGAACATCATTCATATGTGAGTCACAGAAGGATAAAAGAGAGAAACTGAGTATGATGGACAATATTAATTGTGAGAAATGAGGGGAGGAGATGACAAAGCAAAAGCGAGTGACCGTCACTGAGGTTTGAGTGGTTTTTAAGGCACCATCAGCAGCTGTATGGAAACCAAATACTGAAATGTGTTTGTATGATGTATTCTGTGCATCTCAGAAGTCTTAAACCAGATCCACATAAGTCACACTGTAACTATTATCAGGAAACATTTGATTCTTTTCTATGCAGCATTTACTCACTGAGAGTGTTTAATGAGAGTGATATCAGGATCAATTTGCTGTTCTAAAATCCTCAGAGAAGAATTTTGTCCATCTTTTCCAACAAAAGAATTAAATCTAATTTACGTGAGCTATGTAATAGCAAGGAGACACAAAGTGGGTGGATCTTTATCAAGTGTGCATCTCTATGCTGAACACAACATGGGAATAGTTAAAACTGATTTGTTTATAGTAAAAAAAAAAGTAAAAATTATATGCATCATTGCTATCTTGGCATTATGGGTGTCTAAAAAAATATTAAAAGAACACCCCAAATCCTCCAAAAGTGAAATAGAATTCTTTTTTGCATTTTCAGAGAGTACGTCACATCAGAAAAATGGGATCATGTGCAGAATTGCTGATGCAGAAGCCCAGATATGATCATGAGATCACCTCAAAAGAAGTTTCCTTCATTTATCAATGTACTGCCAGGCGATGCTTTAACAACATTACGATCAATCGATTGCAAACCCTGCCGTAATATATTCCTGAAAAATATTCATGTTACTGAAGCACCAACAAAGATATTTGGCATCACAAAGTGTGGTAAAATGAAGGAGGAACTAATTAACCCGGTGGCAACCAAGTCCAAAATTTAAGGGTTTCCCTTAAAATTTGAAAAGTCAGATGTTATATGTATTTGTATACTGTATTGGCAACACTGTGTCCTGCTATATTGATGAGCATCTGAGTGTAGTGGAATTGGTCTGTGGTTGGTCTGTAGGCGGCAGTGTAGAGAACAGTGCGCATATTGTGCTTATTAATGCACGCCGTTCATTATGAGTTTCTGGTGGATCTCCAGAGAAGTGTTGTCCTCTTTGTTGTGCTCGGAAGGGCTCACATCTTCTTCCCAAATCTGAGCAGCTTTACGGATCTCATCCAGAGTGTACTCCTGAAGGATGGTCCCATTTTCAAACACAGTCACCAACATGTCCTACAAACGGAGATAATATTAAAGGATCGCATATTATGACCAGCACTATTTACATTTTTACATACACAACTGTTCAAAAGGTGGAAATCAGTATGATTTATCTTTTAAAGAAACTAATACATTTATTCTGCAAGGGTGCATTAAATTGACCAAAAAGTTATATATATATATATATAGAACAAATGATAGGTAAAAATTGATAGCCTGAATGCACTGTAAGTCGCTTTGGATAAAAGCATACATTTAATTTAATTTAATTTAATTTAAATGTATATAAAACATATGCTGTCCTTTTGAACTTTATATTCATCCATGAATCCCAAAATAAAATGTTCATTGTGTCTTCAAAAATTATTAAGCAGCACAACTTTCTTGAGTAGTAAATCAGCATATTAGGATGATTTATGGAGGATCATGTGACACTGGTATAATGGCTCATGCTAATTCAGCTTTGACATCCCAGGAACAAATTAAATTAATTGTATAATTATCTTTTATTACATAAATATTAATTGTTATAATATTTCACAATATTCCTGTTTAATGTATTTTTGACCAAATATATTCAACCTAGAATTGCCACAGAACTAAATACAATTATATATATGCATCCTCCGTTCAGTAAAGTTTAATGTGGGAAAAAACAAAAAATTTAATAAATGCTAAACTGTGGCACAGTATTTTCATATGAACAATCTTTGGGAAAAATCTGGGAAAAGGAAGGTTAAGATGTTGCAAAAAAAGCTGATTTAACCTCCTGTGGTTTGCCTGCTCCTCTTTCCACCGTCTCAATGAGGCCATCTGAATTTCTCCTCAGAGAGAGACGTCCACGCTTGGACCCTTTAGACGGGTCCGTCACTGGCTGCTTACAGACGTCCATCTATGCAAACACAAATGACATGATATATATATATTTTTTTAAAAACAACACTGCTCAAATGTACTTGATTAAACAGGATGTTTTAAAAAGTGAAACTGATAAAGAAACTCACGCCTTTGCCATTGGTCTCCACATAGCTGCACTTAAAAGCGCAGTTTAGCGTGTCTCTGTTGATTTTCTGCAGCAGTGCACTTCCACAACCGAAAAACACATTTTCAGCACTCCAACCCTCATCGCTCAGTTTCTCAAGAATCTGTGCTAGGCAAAAATAAATAAAAAATTCATTAAAACACTGATCAGATTATGATCCATGATTTACCACTGGGTAATAATTATTCATAACCAAACAGTCATGAATGGTTGATAAATCAAGTTAACCCTGTACACACAATTCCACACATTTCATAAAGACAGTAATATTAGTATGTGATAACATGCTAGTCATATGAGCACTAAAGTGTGATCCAAAAGTCTGAAACGACAGTGAAAAAGCTTCTATTTTGCATTTCTCTAATATAGTCTAATAACTTGAATTACTCATAACTATTTGATTTGCATTTAAATTGTGCAATAATTTGCATAACAATGTGTGTGCTAATTGAAAAATTGACATGGATTTCTGAACATATGATTTATTTTGATGTTTTGCTTTACTGGCAGCAGTGCTCAAGTTTGCTTTTGTGTAAAAGCTGAATGTTCTCCAGTATGATTTGAAGACGATTTTCCAAAAGAGCACATTGTGTTTCAATGAAAGTAAGAACATACGGCAGCCTGTACCAAGGAATTCACATGATCATGATCAATGTCACAAATTTGACACACACACACATACATAGAATATAGTCTCTTATGCTCATCCAAGGTTTCATTTACTTAATACAAAATGCCTTAAATGTTAATACTGTAACATATTTTTTACAATGTGCACTAATTTGCATCTTACTAAGTCCAAAACTTTTGAACGGTAGTTCATGTTTTTGTTCTCTCTTGGTCTGAGGTTTAGTTTACCTCATTAATCGAGTTCAGATCAATTCCATCCCCCTGGATAATGCGCAGGTATGATGGGAGCACCTTGTAACCAACTGAGTTTAGAGAACATCCGAAACACTCCTCCAAAATCTTTATCACCTAAAAGCAAGACAAGAGACAAATAAAGGAGAGGAGCAAGTGAAAATTAAAGGCATAAAGGGCTATAAAGCCAGCTAATCGATCTTAACCCCACTATTTCATTCATCAAATGCAAATATATAAAAGGAAAATCAATATTCCAGAGCATTACATTCACATAGACCAGCCAGCTCTGTTAAGTCACAGTGCAGCACCGTGCTGGAGATAGCCTATTTGTTTGAGTCTTGACTCCACTAGAATAAAGTTCAATCACTGAAACAGCTGCCTTAAGGTCTGTAGTGAACACTACTCCACTCTGAGCACACTTGGTACAAGATACACACACCTCTATGAGGGTTTGAGCGGGGTCCCCGGAGTCTGGACGAATAATGAGCGCAGAATCCTCACTCCTCTCCATCACTCTCTCCTTCAGCTTGTCCCCCCAGATGTGCTTACAAGCCTTAAAAATATCATAACTGTCGCTAACCACAGCTACAGGCCCAGAGGGAAACTGCTCCAGCATACACTCAAACGCATCTTTCTCTCGGCTCTTGCCCCAGGAGATGATAGTACTACAGAGACATGAAAAACAAAGTGTGACAAACCTTCTTCAAATGGTCTACTACACTAATAAGTGAAGTCCCGCCCACTCATGCTTTAATTTAGTTTGAAGGTGGATGAGGTGCATTATAAATAAACAGGTTTCACATTGCTAAACAAGAATCAGAAAGAATCTTTTGCTGCAGATTAGTCATTAGTGTCTAATGATACTTAGCCATAGAGCTATAAAAATGTCGGAGTGATTCATGGAATGGTTGAAAAACGTGCATTTGAACTATATGACGATGGAACAGCGTCACAGAAGAAAAGGCGTGATTTGAAATAAAGAGTGAGAGCCATATTGGGAAACGCACTCAACCGCACAGACAAAAGGCGATACAGCTGCGAGATGGATGAATGTGTAGCTACTAATAGAACTAATTAGAATCAACGGAACAAATGCAAATTAACATGCAGGTGTTAACGTCACCGTTGAATTTCACGACACAAGCTGTTTGAAATCGAAGGCAGCCTTTTAACGGACTCACTGCAAAATCAGTCTTAAAGGGAAATTCTCTACTGGTCACTAATTTCCATGCAATCACAATGAAGTTTTCAAGCTAGAAAAGAACACAAAAATATCCATACAAATTGTTATAGTTTTGTGTCAAAACAGACTAAAACATATGCGGTTTATGACTGAAAATCTTAACATCTTCTCTAACAGGTTCATGAGAGTTCATGAGATTTGTGAATAAATCGTTCTTTTGAATCAGATTTAATTTGGTTTTCCAATTAAACTCGCCTAATCTGATTTACTGAATGGGAACACACACTCAATGCCGTCATGATCACATATACCTCTTATATGGTGTTTCTGTGTTATTCTCTGAAGCTTTGAATGCTCCAGTCCCCACTTAATGTAACTGCATGGAAAAAAGTTTTTAAAAAAAGCAACCATTACAGTCTTCAAAGTATTCTTTTTGTGTTTCAGGGAAGAAAGCAAGCCATATGGGTACAGAGTGATATAAGGGTAATGATGTTTAATAAATTCTTAATCGTTTTAAACATAATTTGTCATAAACTAAACTAAAACAGGTTTCAGCATTTCAAGGTACCATATCATATCCAAAAATCTTAAAGGATTAGTTCACCCAACAATGAAAATGGTCATTAAATACTCTTCTTCCTGTCGTTCCAAACCCATAAGACCTGTGTTCATCTTCAGAACACAAATTTAGATATTTTTGATGAAATCCGAGAGCTTTCTGACCCTGCACAGACAGCAATGCAACTGACACATTCAAGGCCCAGAAAGCAGTAAGGACACTGTTAAAATAATCCATGTGACATTAGTGGTTTAACCGTCATAATCATAATGTTATGAAGTTATGAGAATACTTTGTGTGCAAAGAAAACAAAAATAAAAACTGAATTCATCAATTTCTTCTCTTCCATGTCAGTCTCCGCCACAAATTCACGAGAGTACCATGACACATGCGTGTGATGCTGCTGACGCAGGAGCTGGCGTGGTAATCTTGTGAACACGCGTGGATGATTGACACAAAAGAGAATAAATTGTTGAATAACTTCATTATTTGTTTTCTTTACACACAAAGTATTCTCGTATCTTTGTAAAAATTAAGGTTGACCAACTGATGTCACATGGACTGTTTTAGTGATGTCCTTACTACCTCTTTGATCCTACATGTCAGTAGCGATTCTGTCTGTGCAGGGTCACAAAGCTTGTATTTCATTTAAAATATCTTCATCTGTGTTCCGAAGATGAACAAAGGTCTTACAGGTTTGGAATGACACGAGGGTGAGAAGTTAAATTTTTTGGTGAACTATCCCTTTAAAGCTGTGCTATTTTAGTTTTATTTAGTATTATAAATACTATCATAGTATTTATCATTTCACTTTGAAACTTTCCTCAGACTTAATTTCTTTCAGGCGATCAGGTTTTAGGTGGGATGTTACAAAAAACTAAATTTGATTATGCCTTGTCGAAATGAGTGTGCAGTAAATACACAAGTGCATTACTGTACCTGTGTTCTGCAGCAGGGATGGAGAACCCAGCCATAGGACATGCATAGTATCGTTGTGCCATCAGCAGACCCGCCACTGTATCTGTGCTGCAGAAATTCACCAGATGAGCCGCTCCACCAAGTGCTGCCGACTAGATCAGTAAAGAAAGACACAACCGAAATGAGTCAATTAACCTGTTTAATGTCAAACCTCAAAGTCTTTGTTGTACAATGATGTTCTTGCGTCTCCAGTGAAATCCAAAAGTTCAAATGTTGGGATTTCTCTCACGCCATTTAAAACATTAGCCGATTCCCATTATGTTTATCCTGTTTTTATAACTGTATTATAGACAGTGGCTTTTAAGAAGCAAATCATAAGAGAGGTTGTGACTTTGACATTTAAAATCAATTGTGTGCCCAATTTAAAGCCAGTACGACATTTTCTATATTCCCCTGGTTAAACACTCAGGTTATTGACTGTCTCAGTTCATTCATCGCAGGGTCACAGTAATCAGGGTGGATTTGCCCTTTAGTGATAGTCAAGGGAAGGCTGTTGCTCTGAAAAGTGAACCTGTCTGATTCCAAGCAAAATCTCTTTAGCCCCCTGAGGAGAGCATCAATATTTCTTGCTCTACTACAAGGTGTATATTTATGTGGGGATTTGAAGAGTCTATTTCTTTTTCTTTTTTTAATTGAAGAACTGATGAGATCTGGGCTTGATATCAACCCAGGGAAATCAGATCCACAACACAGATTTAGTCTGCCGCTGTGATTGTAACAAGGATCTAGGGACTTTGTCATGTAATTGTCAATGCAGTAGAGGTCAGTAACAGTGATCAACAGGGATCAACGATGGATCAGCATAAATACCAGTGTTATTTTAAATATTATTTATATACTATGATAGAATTTATTCCTAATTTAAATAAGCTTTTATTTTTGGGAGTTTTCATTTTGATTTTAAATTGAAATGTTAGTAATTTTGTGCTTCTGTCATTTTATATATTGTATTTAATATTCTATTTAAACTGAAAAAAAAATAGCACACAACTTGTATGCATTTCTTTTAAGGTACTTTTCCAATACATTCTACTAAACTTCCATTTTTCCACTTAAGAACACAATTCATATGGGTTTAGAAGGATTTGAGGGTGAGTGAATGATGACAGAAATTTTGCTTTGGATGAACCTCTCCTTTAAAAGCAAATGAAATCACTGCTTTCCACTCTGAAAGTGATGGAGAGTGAGCAGGAACCCTGAGTATCAGAGGCATTAAACTCTGCTTGGCATCATTAATCTCCTCTTGAAACCATCATTAATCCTGTCATCCGCAACCTAGAAAATACACTATCAATATCCCACTGTCCCTAATGAAGACTCCATAGATTTACACAGCATGCTTCAGTCTGTTGTCAGCTGCTGAGGGAGAAGTGCTTTGGGCTTTCTTAGATCCCACAGACATAGACATGTTCTTTCCCTTAAAATTTGTTTGGTTTCTTCCTTTCTTAAAATGATTTTTGCACTTACTTTTCTGACAAAGTTCGAAAAAGAGTAACATGGAATATTGTCATGTCATATTTCATGTAATTGTCAGTGATCAAACAGGCTTAAACACACACAATAGCAATATTACACTGACATTTGGCAGAGAAATGTGCCATAAAGCCAGATAATTGACCTTGAATAGGTGGCTTTTTTCTTTCTTTCGTTGGAAAGTCATGTTATCCAACATGAAAATTCTATAGGACATAACTGATTGTTACTGGTGTGGTTCGACATAAATGAAAAGTTTTAGTTGGAAGAGAATTATATAAAATTAAACCAGAAATAAAATTAAATATTAGAACAGTGGTATTATATTTCCTATGGGGTTACAAGGGTTGCAAGTTCAATCTCTGAACTTCACCTCTGCTAAATGTCTGCTAGTAAAAAAAATTAAAACAAATAAAATAAGATATTAAAACCATAAAAACAAATAATAAAGATTCTGAATCAAATCAATAAAAATGAAAATGAAACCTTAGTACAGTGGCATATTTGCTATTGAATTACAAAGGTTGCAAGCTCAAAACTCTTTTTAAACAAACGTTACAAATGAAATTAAATCTTATAAAAAATTTAAAAAAACTTTTGAAACAGACAAAATAAAACCTTTTCAGTGAAGTGGTGTTAAATTTGCTATGAGGTTACAAAGCTTGCAAGTTCAAATCACTGCTAAGGTAAATAAATAATAATAATTAAAAAAATGTAATCAAATCAAATTTTCAGTAAATTGGAATCAATAACAACAGCCAAGTCCCTCTAGAGTAGATATTTTTTGATAACAAACAAAATATGTTTGCTGCGTGGATCAGGCGAACTTAATGAAAATGCAAATTCTTTCTTTGCCAGCAGGAGATGTTTTAAAGCATAGACATAAAGCGCGAGAAAATAGAGGTTTCCCCAGTAACAGCTGTTAACAAAGCAGACGCTCACACGCTCCTTTATCAGACATATAACATGCAAGTCCTCTTCAGAAATACAGCGATATAAAAACACCTGTGCCTCGTTTGATATTTAAACATATAAATGTAAGGAATTATTATTATTAAACGTGCAGTACGTATGTTACGTTACTCATGTTTATTTAACGAAGCCTTTTTTGAAAATCGATCAGTTTTAAAATGTGGCGAGTAAATAAATAAATGTATGGGAAACACATCCCGCAGCACAACCACCTGAGCCAAACTTCAGTCTATTTATCACCTTGCCTTTAACTGCGTTTGTAGAAGGCACCGCAGCCAGACCGATATACACAACACAGACCGGAAGTTAACTTAGGTCCAGGGCGTGCGCCCCCGATGAAACCGTCTATATAGTTCCTTTAAATTAATTAGAAAGTAGTGATTCATACGCTTAAGCCGTGCTCAATAAAAGTTTTTGTTTACATAATGTTGTACATGTGGGTTTGATCTATGAAGCTGCGTCACCATGTCCGGTTTTAGATCATGGCGTACTGGTCTCAAAAGGGCACCACAGAGGGGTTATGTCACACTCATCAGAATCCAGTGGTCTCACTTTCGCACACAAAGGTCTCCTACGCTCAGCACGTCCAGCCAGTCAATAATAAACTCACTGCTTATACTAGACACCTAACACCTGAACCCGTCACTGTGTGATATAATGGAACCTGGGAGAGTTGACCTTTACACAGCAGACAGACCGATTTCAAGAGCCAAATAGTCATCTTTACTCACACAACTCTTCAAACAGCACCACCCGATGACCCAAAACCATTCAGCGTGACAACCTCACTCAAAACACGGCCAACAATCAGGGGCTTCATACTTTGAAAAATACAGAAATCGAGAGCGGCCTGCATTGCTTGCATTTCAAAGGTCAAGTCTGATGTCCTTTT